>NW_026779541.1:0-93224 GCF_030144855.1 Hypanus sabinus | reverse complement strand
CATGCTGCACAGAGACTGAGGTTTGACTCTCTTCACCCATGTGAACATGAGCTGGGGGTTTATCAGTATTGACTCTCTTCACCCATGTGAACATGAGCTGGGGGTTTATCAGTATTTCAGAGAAGTATTGAAAGCGTGCGGCTACACTGCCTGGGCCGGCATACTTACAGTAAAAAACAAAAATAGCAGCGACGTCAGCCCAACAGAAGGAACCCCCACCGTTCTCACAAAAACCCTCCGTTACCATTTGTCTATAATTTTCTCTTTCTGCGTCCCTCACTCTCCCCTCACTCTCTCAATATTTCTCCCCCATGAATGCCTCTAACCCGCTTCAATTTCGCTCCTCCCTCCAGCTCTCCTTTTTCCTCAACACCCTCTCTCTCCTCCGCACTTCTATCTCACTGCCCTCCTCACTAAGACTTCTCTTTCTGTATCCCCACCATCTCTAGACAACTTTCCCTCTTCCCACTCTCATCCGCTCTCAGTGAACGTTACCAGGCTGAAAAATGACCGGGTCGTCTGTCGATTTCCCGGGAAAGGCGCCGCTCACTGGACATTGGAATCAATTACATCCTCCAGAGTAAGTAAGGGGCTGCTGAAAGGAACTGGGTGCTATCAGAGTGGTGGTGCGCCAAAGCGATGTGCCGGAGCAGGAGTGTGTGTGTGTGTGTGTGTGTGTGTGTGTGTGTGTGTGTGTGTGTGTGTGTGTGTGTGTGTGTGTGTGTGTGTGTGTGTGTGTGTGTGTGTGTGTGTGTGTGTGTGTGAGAGAGAGAGAGAGAGAGAGAGAACACCTCGGCACCATCAAAACCAAAATTCCTAGCGTCAGACACACAGACAAGCTCCTGATCATCGTGCCATCACACACTTCCGGGGACAGACGCAGTGAAGCACCTGTTCCACTACCCACTCCCGGAGTGTGACACAGAGTGCAGCTCACTCACCATCGTCCCATCACACACTCCCGCGGTCGGACACAGAGTGAATCTTCCTCCTCACCGTCCATTAACAATTGCACGGTTCAGAAAGGGAGTGAAGTTCCCTGCACACCGTCCCATCACACACTCTTAGGGCAGACACAGAGTGAAGACCCTCCACTCCGACCTATCACACACTCCCGGGATCAGGCACGTAGTGAATCTGCCAACACACCATCCCTTCATAAGATCCCTGAATCAGAAACAGAGTGAAGCTCCTTCCACCCCGACCAATAAAATGCTCCATGGTCAGACACGGAATGTAGCTCCACATACTGTCCCATCACACACTCTTGGGATCAGAAACAGAGTGAATCTCCCTCCACACTGTCCCATCACACAATCCCTGTGTCAGAAAGAGATTGAGGCTCCCTACCTCAGTCCCTGCCCAACTGACTTCTCAGTGGAGACGGTGCGCCCGGTTTTACGAGCTTCATATTCATATAAGTCTCACTGCCGTCCATCTTGTCTAGGTAGCTCTGTGTCTCTGAGCTCAGCGAGACAACAGCACACCAGATGAGCAGCTGATAAAGAGAGGGGACTAGAGCGGGGGAGGAAGTACTGGGGAAGAGGGAGATCGAGGGTGTGAGAGGGTTTGTTCTGGACCGATGAGAGTGGCTAGAGGGAAAGTAGTGAGAGTGTGGAGAATCACAGGGAGGCTAGAGTGAGGGGAAGGATAGGCTTGGCGGAAAGGGAGACGTGGAATACTGGGGTGAGAATGGGGGGAAGTAGGGTATATTCCTGTAGAGAAATTAGGGGAGAGAGTGAGAAATGAGAGGGCGAGCTGACTGGGGAAAGCAGAGAAAGAGAGAGAGAGAGAGAGAGAGAGAGAGAGAGAGAGAGAGAGAGAGAGAGAGAGAGAGAGAGAGAGAGAGAGAGAGAGAGAGAGAGAGAGAGAGAGAGAGAGAGAGAGAGAGAGAGAGACGGTCAAGGAGGGCGAAGGAAGAGACGGAGGAGAGAAATCGCTGCAGAGAGGGATGCAGGGAAGGGGAGATTGAGGTTAAAGGAATATGGAATTTGGAGGTAAATAGGAAGAGAAAAAAGGACAAAGAAAGGAATCCACACTCTCTCTCAGCACTTCATGCGTCCTGGAGTCTCCGACCTTCTGTCTGTCTCAAAGATTATAAGTATGCGTGAGGCCAGAGGTAGAACAGTGGAGGGAGGGGTGGGGGAGAGAGGGCAGTGGACAGGTGGTGAGTTTGCAGTCACTGTGAGGCAGTGGTGTGAAACCACACGACTGGCCTGTACACACAAAGACGTAGAGAAGCTGAGAACCGAGAGATCGCTATCCGGTGGAATTGAGCAGATGTCACACCAATGGTGTGCAATGTGCTTGACCATGCGTCTGACCCCGGGCCTCTGTTGGGACGGTGTGGAGAGAGATTCACTCTGTATCGGACACCGGGAGTGTGCGATGGGACTGTGTGCAGGGAGATTCACTCTGTGTCTGACCCCGGGAGTGTGTGATGGGACGGTGTGGAGGGAGATTCACTCTGTGTCTGACCATGGGAGTGTGTAATGGGACGGTGTGGAGGGAGATTCACTCTGTATCGGACACCGGGAGTGTGCGATGGGACTGTGTGCAGGGAGATTCACTCTGTGTCTGACCCCGGGAGTGTGTGATGGGACGGTGTGGAGGGAGATTCACTCTGTGTCTGACCATGGGAGTGTGTAATGGGACGGTGTGGAGGGAGATTCACTCTGTATCGGACACCGGGAGTGTGTGATGGGACTGTGTGCAGGGAGATTCACTCTGTGTCTGACCCCGGGAGTGTGTGATGGGATGGTGTGGAGGGAGATTCACTCTGTGTCTGACCATGGGAGTGTGTAATGGGACGGTGTGGAGGGAGATTCACACTGTGTCTGACCCTGGGAGTGTGTGATTGGACGATATAGAACATAGAGCAGAAAACAGTATATCACAGAAGAGATCCTTCGGCCCACAATGTTCTGCCGACCCTTATACACTGCCAACCATGTAACCAACCAGCGTAAATTCCTGCATATACCTGTCTAGTGGTCTCCTGGATTTCTCTAGTGTATCTGCGTCCAACTCTGAAACAGGCAGTGCATTATTCGCATCAACAACGCACTGAGTAAAATACCTTCCTCTGATAGATTCTGTCTCTAAGAATATTTTCCAAACAGTTTTCCCATCACAGACGTAAGGCTGACTGGTCTATAATTATCCGGACTATCTCTGCTTACCTATTTGAAGAGGTGTTACACAATTCGCCTCCCTCTAATCCTATGGTATCATTCCTGTGGACAACCAGGACATAATGATCGTAGCCAGAGGCTCACCCCGGGAGTGTGTGATGGGACGGTGTACATTGAGATTCACTCTGTGTCTGACCCCAGGAGTGTGTGATGGGACGGTGTGGAGGGAGATTCACTCTGTGTCTGACCGCGGGAGAGTGTGATGGGACGGTGTGGAGGGAGCTTCACTCTGTGTCTGACCGCGGGAGAGTGTGATGGGACGGTGTGGAGGGAGCTTCACTCTGTGTCTGACCGCGGGAGAGTGTGATGGGACGGTGTGGAGGGAGATTCACTCTGTGTCTGACCCCGGGAGTGTGTGATGGGACGGTGTGGAGGGAGATTCAGTCCGGTGTGTATGTATCATCTCTGTGGCTCACACATACCTCTTCCGCTTTTGAACTAACTTCAGGACTCTTTGAAACAGAGTTAGAACAATGCTACTTCGCTCCATCGTCTGCTCTGGAAAATAGTCCAATGACGGTGTATATCTCCGCACAGCGTCCATTACATAAGACGAAGCTCCCTCTGCAATGTCCGATCAAACAACTCTGTTGACAGATATACAGAGAAGTTACAAAACACTTTTTCAAAAGCACATTCCCAGCATCAGACACAGAGTCAGGATACGAAAACACTACACCAGCTCATAAAAAGCGTTAGAAAACAAGTGAAGTTTGCTTCCACACCATCTCATCTATCACAAACACAGAGTGAAACTCTTTCCATACAGTCTCATCTCTGACTCCTGCGGTCAGACACAGAGTGAATCTTCCTCTCCACCGTCCCATCACACACTCCCGGGGTCAGACACAGAGTGAATCTCCCTCCACACCCGTCCCATGACACACTCCCGGGGTCAGACACAGAGTGAATCTCCCTCCACAACGTTCCATCACACACTCCCGGGGTCAGACACAGAGTGAATCTCCCTCCAGACCGTCCCATCACACACTCCCGGGGTCAGACACAGAGTCAATCTCCCTCCACACCGTCCCATCACACACTCCCGGGGTCAGACACAGAGTGAATCTCCCTCCACAACGTCCCATCACACACTCCCGGGGTCAGACACAGAGTGAATCTCCCTCCACAACGTCCCATCACACACTCCCGGGGTCAGACACAGTGTGAATCACCTCCACACCGTCCCATCACACACTCCCGGGGTCAGACACAGAGTGAATCTCCCTCCACACCGTCCCATCTCACACTCCCGGGGTCAGACACAGAGTGAATCTCCCTCCACACCATCCCATCACATACACCCAGGGTCAGACACAGAGTGAAACTCTTTCCATACAGTCTCATCTCTGACTCCTGGGGTGAGACACAAAGTGAATCTTCCTCTCCACCGTCCCATCACACACTCCCGTGGTGAGCCTCTGGCTACGATCATTATGTCCTTGTTGTCCACAGGAATGATACCATAGGATTAGAGGGAGGCGAATTGTGTAACACCTCTAAATAGGGAAGCAGAGATAGTCCGGATAATTATAGACCAGTGAGCCTTACGTCTGTGATGGGAAAACTGTTGTAAAATATTCTTCGAGACAGAATCTATCAGAGGAAGGTTTTTTACTCAGTGGGTTGTTGATGCGAATAATGCACTGCCTGTTTCAGAGTTGGACGCTGATACACTAGAGAAATTCAGGAGACCACTAGACAGGTATATGCAGGAATTTACGCTGGTTGGTTACATGGGTGGCAGTGTATAAGGGTCGGCAGAACATTGTGGGCCGAAGAATCTCTACTGTGATATACTGTTTCTGCTGTATGTTCTATATCGTCCAATCACACACTCACAGAGTCAGACACAGTGTGAATCTCCCTCCACACGGTCCCATTCACACACTCCCGGGGTCAGACACAGAGTGAATCTCCCTGCACACAGTCCCATCGCACACTCCCGGTGTCCGATACAGAGTGAATCTCCCTCCACACAGTCCCATCATACCCTCTCGTGGTCAGAAGAATGTTTAACTCCCTCCATTTCCCTAATGGAACAAGGTAACATTTTGTAAATTGGGGGACGGCAGATTATGAGGCTATGAGGTTAGAACTTGCGGGAGTGAATTGGAATGTAATTTCTGCAGGGAAATATACTATGGAAATGTGTTCAATGTTCAGATATCTCTTGCAGGATTTTAGCGTAAATTCGTCCCTTTGAGTAAGAATAAATATGGTTGGCTGAAGCCTGCATGTTTGTCTAGTGAGGTGGAAGATGCCAGCATACATAAAGCTAAGAACGCATGGATCAGATGGGTTTAGTATAACAAGAAAACCGCTGAAGAAAGGTCTGAGGAGAGCAGGAAGGTGGTGGGAGAAGGTTGAGAGAGTATGGTGAAGGAAAACCCCAAGTCATTCCTCTGTTAAGTGAAAAGCAAAAGGACGTCAGGTGTGAGGGTAGGACCGATTAGAGCTAAAGGTGCGAAAATGAGCCTGGAGGCTGAGCAAAACAGCGAGGTCCTCATTGAATACTTCACTTCGGTATTCACCAATGAGAGGGAACTTGTCCAATCGGTTTTGACAATATGAGTGAGCATATTGATATTGGAGCATGTTAATATTGAAGGTCAGAAGGTGCTGGTGTTGTTAAAATACATTAGGACGGGTAAGTCCCCGGATCCGACGGAATCTACCCCAGGCTGAACCACGACGAAGAGATTGCTGAGCCTCTGGCTAGGATGTTTATGTCCTCGTTGTCCACAGGATACCAGAGGATTGCAGGGAGGCAAATTGTGTACCCTTCTTCAAATAGGATAGCAGGAATAGTCCGGATTATTATAGAGCAGTGAGCCTTATGTCTGTGGTGAGAAAACTGTTGGAAAATATTCTTAGGGATAGGATCTATCAGAGGAAGGTTTTATACTCAGTGAGTTGTTGATGTGAGGAATGCACTGCCTCAGTCAGTGGTGCACTGCCTCAGTCAGTGGTGGAGGCAGATACACTGGTGAAATATGAGATACCACTATACAGGTATATGGAGGAATTTACGCTGGTTGATTATATGGGAAGCAGTGTATAAGGGTATGCAGAACATTGTGGGCCGAAGGGTCTTTACAGTGATGTACGGTTTTCTGTTATTTGCTCTATCCCGTCCCATCACACACTGCCGGGGTCAGACACATGGCGAAGCTCTCTCCGCTCTGTCCCGTTACACACTCCCGGGGTCAGACAGACGGCGAAGCTCCCTCCACACCTGCTTATCACACATTTCGGGGTCAGACACATGGTCAAGCACATTGCACAACGTTGCGGTTACATCTGCTCAATTCCACCGGAAATCGAACAATGAACAGAGAGGTAGAACAGAGGAGGGAGGGGTGGAGGAGAGAGGGCTCTAGACAGCTGGTGAGTTTGCAGTCACTGAAAGGAAGTGTTGTGAAACCAGAGGACCGGCCTTTACACACAGTGACGCAGAAAACTGTGAACCGAGAGATCGATATCCGGTGGAAGTGAGCAGATAGAACCCCGACGTTGTGCAATGTACTTGAGCATGTGTCTGACCCCGAGCATGTGTGTTAGGCAGGTGTGGAGGGAGCCTCAGCATGTGTTTGTCCTCGGGAGTGTGTAATGGAACAGAGCGGAGAGAGCTTCACCATGTGTCTGACCCCGGGAGTGTGTGATGGGACGGTGTAGTGCAAATAACAGAAAACCGTACATCACGGTAAAGGCCCTTTGGCCCATAATGTTCTGCCTATCCTTATACACTGCCTCCCATATAACCAACCAGCGTAAATTCCTCCGTATACCGGTCTAGTGGTCTCTGTGTTTTCACTAGTGTATCTGCCTCCACCACTGACTGAGGCAGTGCATTCCTCGCATCAACAACTCTCTGAGTAAAAAACCTTCCTCTGATAGATCCTATCCCTAAGAATATTTTCAAACAGTTTTCCCGCACAGACGTATGGCTCACTGGTCTATAATTATCCGGACTATCTCTGCTTACCTATTTGAAGGAGGGTGCACAGTTCGCCTCCCTCTAATCGTCCGGTACCATTCCTGTGTACAACGTGGACATAATGATCCTATCCAGAGGCTCAGCAATCTCTTACCTCGCCTCGTGGAGCAGCCTGCTGTAGATTCCGTCAGACCCGGGGACTTACCGTCCGAATGTATTTCAACAACACCAGCACCTTCTGTCCATCAACATTAAAATGCTCCAATATCAATATGCTCACTCATATTGTCCTCACCGTGATCAACTTCCCTTAATTTGGTGAAAACCGAAGGGAAGTATTCAATAAGAACCTCGCTCACTCCCACAGCCTCCAGGCTCATTTTCCCACCTTTATCTCTAATCGGTCATACCCTCACTCCTGACGTCCTTTTGTTCGTCACATAACTGAGGAATGTCTTGGGGTTTTCCTTCACCCTACTCTCCAAACCTTCTCAAACCCCCTTCCAGCTCTCCTCAGCCCCTTCTTGAGCGCGTTTCTTGTTATCCAATATTCCTCAATAAACCCATCTGATCCATGTGTTCACAACTTCATGTAAGCTCACTTCGTCCACCTGACGAGATTGTCCACCTCACTACACAACCATGGAGGCTTCATCCTACCATTTTTTTCATCTTACTCACAGGGACAAATTTATGCTAACATCGTGCAAGAGATATCTGAACATCGAACACATTTCCATATTATACTTCCCTGCAGAAATTACATTCCAATTCACTCCCGCAAGTACTAACCTCATCGCCTCATAATCTGCCGTCATCAAATTTAAAAATGTTATCCTGTTCCTCGAGGGAAATGGAGAGAGTTAAACACTCTAACTGACCACGAGAAGGTATGATGCAAAGATGTGGAGGAAGATTCACTCAGTGTCTGACAGCAGGAGAGTGTGAAGGATGGCGTGGGGGGATCTTCGCAGTGTCACTGACCCCGTGTGTGTGTGATGGGTCGGTGTTGATGAACATTTCATTCACCGTCTCCCTCCGGGAGTGTGTAATGGGTCGGTGTGGAGGGAGATTCACTCTATGTCTGATCCCGGGAGTGTATGATGGGACGCTGTGGAGGGAGATTCCCTCTATGTCTGATCCCGGGAGTGTATGATGGGACGCTGTGGAGGGAGATTCCCTCTGTGCCTGACCCCATCAAATTGTCCTGTTGGCAGACGTTCACCGAAGTCCCAACACATTCTCCCAAAACACTTTCCCGGGATCAGACACAGTGTCAAGAACACAGTCCCAGCGCATACTAATTCGGCTAGACTCTCTCTCTCATCTCTCTCTCTCTCTCCCTCTCTCTCTCTTTCTGTCTCTCTTATCCAGACACAGACACACCCGCGACAGCACATCTCCTCCCGCACCACCACCTCTTTATCTCAACCCTCACCCCCATATCCGATGCCCCCATTTCGTTCCACCCTCCCCCCTTACTTACTGTGGAGGATGTAACTAATCCCCACTGTCCAGTGGGCGGTGCATTTGCCGGAAACGGAACAGACGGCCCGGTCACATTTCAGTCCGTTGAACTTCCCCTATGAGCGGGAGAGAGAGGGAAGAGAGATGGGGTAAAGAGGGTGGTTAGACAGAAAGAGAAGGCTCAGTGTGGGGGGCAGTGAGATACAGAGGCAGAAGAAAGAGAGGGAGTAGCGGTAAAAGAAGAGAGCATGAGAGAGGAGCGACATTGAAGCGGGTTAGAGACATTCATGGGAGAGAATCGGGGTATAGTGGGGGGTGAGTGAGGAACGCAGAGAGAAAAAAATGATAGAAGGTGATTGTGGAGTTTTTGAGAGAGCTTTTGAACTCCGTCTGCTGGGCCGACGCCGCTGCTATTTTTATTTTTATTTTTTCCTGTCTGTATGCCGGCCCAGTCAGTGTAACCGCAAGCTTTCAATACTTCACTGAAATACTGACACCCCGCAGAGAGTCAAATCTCAGACACCGCGCAGCGTGTGTTAGTTTTCTGTAAACTTCAATATCTAAATATATGCATTCTTGGAAAAGTTCTACACGGTGCGAAAAGGGCAATCTGTTGTTCGTTTCTGTAGCTCGGCTACTTCGTTGGGTATTTCTAGTTTGTCCCGGGGCCTTGGTTTCGAGAGCACAGAGGGCCTGACCAAACAGGATGTTGCGGTAGGGGATGGGGTGTTGGCTCAAATCTCTCGGACAGTAAATGCAACATATCGGCCAAAGAGAGGGAATAGAAGAAAAAAAGAGAGAACTCGAGAGAGAAGCCGAATTGATTCCGCCCAACAATCCACCCTCTCTATTTCTACCCCTCTCTCTACATTCTCTTGTACTTCTCGCTCTCCACTTCTTTCAGTGATACCCCTTTCTGACACCTGTCACTCACGATTCGCTCTCCGCCAAACTCTAACTTTGCATTACACACCCTCCCTCTTTCTCCCCCAATCTTACTACTCCACCCACCCCGCCACACTCATCGCTCCAGACCACCCTCCTTACAGCCTCAATCTCCCTCTCCCCAAGCACTCCCTCCCCTTGATCTTGGGACTTTTCTTTATGAGCAGCCCATCTGGTGTTTGTCTGGGTCGGTCTAATCCGTTTGTCAAAACGGGCTTCCCCTGACAACGGTTACTTCCCCTCGCTGAGCTCAGAGACGCAGAGAATCCTCCACAGGATGGACGACAGCGAGACTTACATGAAAATGCAGATCGTAAAACCCATCTCACCGTCTCCATCGAGAGGTAAGTGGGGCAGAGACAGAGGGAGAGAGTTTCAATCTCTTTCTAACTCGGGGAGTGGGTGATGCCGTGTTGTGGAGGGAGATTCAGTCGGTGTGTGACCCCGTGAGTGTGTGATGGGACGGTGTGGAGGGAGATTCACTCTGTGACTGACCCCGGCAGAGTGTGATGGGACGGGTTGGAGGGAGATTCACTCTGTGTCTGACCCCGGGAGTGTGTGATGGGACGGTGTGGATGGAGGTTCACTCTTTGTCTGACCACGGGAGTGTGTGATGGGACGGTGTGGAGGGAGATTCAATCTGTGTCTGACCTCGGGAGTGTGCGATGCGACGATGTGGAGGGAAAATCACTCTGTGTCTGACCACGGGAGTGTGCGATGCGACGGTGTGGAGGGAGATTCACTCTGTGTCTGACCCCGGGAGACTGTGATCGGACGGTGTGGAGGGAGATTCACACTGTGTGTGACCCCGGGAGAGTCTGATGGGACGGTGTGGAGGGAGATTCACTCTGTGTCTGACCACGGTAGTGTCTGATGGGACGGTATGAATGGAGGTTCACTCTGTGTCTGAACCCGGTAGTGTGTGATGGGACGGTGTGGAGGGAGATTCACTCTGTGTCTGAACCCAGGAGTGTGTGATCGGACGGTGTGGAGGGAGATGCACTATGTGTCTGACCCGGGGATGTGTGATGGGGCGGTGTTGTGGGAGATTCAGACTGTGTCTGACCCCGGGAGTGTGTGATGGTACGATGTGGAGGGAGATTCACTCTGTGTCTGACCCCGTTAGTGTGTGATAGGACGGTGTGGAGGGAGATTCACTCTGTGTCTGACCCCGGTAGTGTGTGATGGGACGGTGTGGAGTGAGATTCACTCTGTGTCTGACAACGGTAGTGTGTGATGGGACGGTATGAATGGAGGTTCACTCTTTGTCTGAACCCGGTAGTGTGTGATGGGACGGTGTGGAGGGAGATTCACTCTGTGTCTGATCCCGGGAGTGTATGGTGGGACTGTGAGGAGAGAGATTCACTCTTTTTCCGACACCGGGAGTGTGTGATGTGACGCTGTGGAGGAGGTTTTGCTCTGTATTTGACACCGGGACTGTGTGATGCAACGGTGTGGAGAGAGATTCACTCTGTGTCTGACCCCGGGAGTGTGTGATCGGACGGTGTGGAGGGAGATTCACTCTGTGTCTGACCCCGTTAGTGTGTGATAGGACGGTATGGAGGGAGATTCACTCTATGTCTGACCCCGGTAGTGTGTGATGGGACGGTGTGGAGTGAGATTCACTCTGTGTCTGACAACGGTAGTGTGTGATGGGACGGTATGAATGGAGGTTCACTCTGTGTCTTTCCACGGTAGTGTGTGATGCGACGGTGCGGATTGAGATTTACTCTGTGTCTGACCCCGGGAGTTTGTGATCCGACGGTGTGGAGGGAGATTCCCTCTGTGCCTATCCCCGGGTGTGTGTGATGGGACGGTGTGGAGCAAGCCTCATACTGTGTCTGACCCCGGGAGTGTGTGATGGGACGGTGTGGAGGGAGATAAACTCTGTGTCTGACCCCGGGAGTGTGTGATGGGACGATGTGGAGTGAGATTCACTCTGTGTCTGACCCCGGGAGTGTGTGATGGGACGGTGTGGAGGGAGATTCACTCTGTGTCTGACCCCCGGGTGTTTGTGATCCGACGGTGTGGAGGGAGATTCCCTCTGTGCCTATCCCCGGGTGTGTGTGATGGGACGGTGTGGAGCAAGCCTCATACTGTGTCTGACCACTGGAGTGTGTGATGGGACCGTGTGGAGGGAGATTCAGTCTGCGACTGACCCAGAGAGTGTGTGTTGGGACGGTATCGAGGAAGTTTCACTCCGTGACTGAGGCCCGGAGTGTGCTGATGGGACGGTGTGGAGTGAGATTTCCTTTGTGCCTGTCCCCGGGTGTGTGTGGTTGGACGGTGTGGTGGATTGCACTCTGTGTCTGACCCCGGGAGCGTGTGATGGGACGGAGTCGAGGGATATTCACTCTGTGTCTGACCCTCGCAGTGTGTGATGGTACGGAGTGGACGGAGATTCACTCTGTGTCTGACCCCGGGAGTGTGTGATGGGACGGAATGGAGGGAGATTCGCTCTGTGTCTGACCCCGGGAGTGTGTGATGGGACGGTGTGGTTGGAGTTTCACTCTGTGTCTGACCCCGGGAGTGTGTGATGGGACGGTGTGGACGGAGATTCACTCTGTGTCTGACCGCGGGAGTGTGTGATGGGACGGAGTGGAGGGAGATTCACTCTGTGTCTGACCCCGGGAGTGTGTGATGGGACGGTGTGGTTGGAGTTTCAGTCTGTGTCTGACCCCGGGAGTGTGTGATGGGACGGTGTGGAGGGAGATTCACTCTGTGTCTGTCCCATGGAGTGTTTGTTGGGACGGAGTGGAGGGAGATTCACTCTGTGTCTGACCACGGGAGTGTGTGTTGGAACGGTGTGGAGGGAGATGCACTCTGTGTCTGACACCGGGATTATGTTATGGGACGGTGTGGAGGGAGATGCACTATGTGTCTGACACCAGGATTATGTTATGGGGCGGTGTGGAGGAAGTTTCACTCCGTGTCTGAGCCCCGGAGTATGCGATTGGACTGTGTGGAGTGAGATTCCCTTTGTGCCTGTCCCCGGGTGTGTGTGGTGCGACTGTGTGGAGGGAGGTTCACTCTGTGTCTGACCCCGGGATTGTGTGAAGGGTCGGTGTGGAGGGAGATTCCCTCTGTGTCTGACCCCAAGAGTGTCGGATGGACGGTGTGGAGGCAGATTCACTCTGTGTCTGACCACGGTAGTGTCTGATGGGACGGTATGAATGGAGGTTCACTCTGTGTCTGAACCCGGTAGTGTGTGATGGGACGGTGTGGAGGGAGATTCACTCTGTGTCTGAACCCAGGAGTGTGTGATCGGACGGTGTGGAGGGAGATGCACTATGTGTCTGACCCGGGGATGTGTGATGGGGCGGTGTTGTGGGAGATTCACTCTATGTCTGACCCCGGTAGTGTGTGCTGGGACGGTGTGGAGTGAGGTTCACTCTGTGTCTGACAACGGTAGTGTGTGATGGGACGGTATGAATGGAGGTTCACTCTTTGTCTGAACCCGGTAGTGTGTGATGGGACGGTGTGGAGGGAGATTCACTCTGTGTCTGACCCTGGGAGTGTGTGATCGGACGCTGTGGAGGGAGATTCACTCTGTGTCTGACCCCGGGATTGTGTGATGGGACGGTCTGGAGGGAGATTCACTCTGTGTCTGACCCCGGGAGTGTGTGATGGGTCGGTGTGGAGGGAGATTCACTCTGTGTCTGACCGTGAGTGAGTGATGGGACGGTGTGGAGGTAGAGTCACTCTGTGTCTGACCTCGGGTGTGTGTGATGGGACGGTGTGGAGGTAGATTCCTTTTGTGCCTGTTCCCGGGAGTGTATAGTGGGACTGTGAGGAGAGAGATTCACTCTTTTTCCGACACCGGGAGTGTGTGATGTGACGCTGTGGAGGAGGTTTTGCTCTGTATTTGACACCGGGACTGTGTGATGCAACGGTGTGGAGAGAGATTCACTCTGTGTCTGACCCCGGGAGTGTGTGATCGGACGGTGGGGAGGGATATTCACTCTGTGTGTGACCCCGTAGTGTGTGATGGGACGGTGTGTAGGGAGAGTCACTCTGTATCTGACCCCGGGAGTGTGTGTTATGACGGTGGGGAGGGAGATTCACTCTGTGTCTGACCCCGGGAGTGTGTAATCGGACGGTGGGGAGAGAGATTCACTCTGTGTCTGACCCCGGGTGTGTGCGATGGGACGGTGTGGAGGGAGATTCACTCTGTGTCTGTCCACGGTAGTGTGTGATGCGACGGTGTGGATTGAGATTTACTCTGTGTCTGACCCCGGGAGTTTGTGATCCGACGGTGTGGAGGGAGATTCCCTCTGTGCCTATCCCCGGGCGTGTGTGATGGGACGGTTTGGAGCAAGCCTCATACTGTGTCTGACCACTGGATTGTGCGATGGGACCGTGTGGAGGGAGATTCAGTCTGCGACTGACCCAGGGAGTGTGTGTTGGGACGGTATCGAGGAAGTTTCACTCCGTGACTGTGGCCCGGAGTGTGCTGATGGGACGGTGTGGAGTGAGATTTCCTTTGTGCCTGTCCCCGCGTGTGTGTGGTTGGACGGTGTGGTGGATTGCACTCTGTGTCTGACCCCGGGAGCGTGTGATGGGACGGAGTCGAGGGATATTCACTCTGTGTCTGACCCCCGCAGTGTGTGATCCGACGGAGTGGACGGAGATTCACTCTGTGTCTGACCCCGGGAGTGTGTGATGGGACGGTGTGGACGGTGATTCACTCTGTGTCTGACCCCGGGAGTGTGTGATGGGACGGTGTGGTTGGAGTTTCACACTGTGTCTGACCCCGGGAGTGTGTGATGGGACGGTGTGGAGGGAGATTCACTCTGTGTGTTTCCCCGGGAGTGTCTGATGGACGGTGTGGAGGGATATTCACTCTGTGTCTGTCCCATGGAGTGTTTGTTGGGACGAAGTGGAGGGAGATTCATTCTGTGTCTGACCACGGGAGTGTGTGTTGGGACGGTGTGGAGGGAGATGCACTCTATGTCTGACACAGGGATTATGTTATGGGACGGTGTGGAGGGAGATGCACTATGTGACTGACAATGGGATGTGTGATGGAGCGGTGTGGAGGAAGTTTCACTCCGTGTCTGAGCCCCGGAGTATGCGATTGGACTGTGTGGAGTGAGATTCCCTTTGTGCCTGTCCCCGGGTGTGTGTGGTGCGACTGTGTGGAGGGAGGTTCACTCTGTGTCTGACCCCGGGATTGTGTCAAGGGACGGTGTGGAGGGAGATTCCCTCTGTGTCTGATCCCAAGAGTGTGTGAGGGACGGTGTGGAGGCAGATTCACTCTGTGTCTGACCACGGGAGTGTGTGTTGGGACGGTGTGGAGGGAGGTGCACTATGTGACTGACCCAGGGATGTGTGATAGGGCGGTGTGGAGGAAGTTTCACTCTGTGTCTGACCTAGGGAGTGTGTGCTCGGACGGTGTGGAGGGAGAATCACTCTCTGTGTGAACACGGGAGTGTGTGTTGGGACGGTGTGGAGTGAGATTCACTCTGTGCCTGTCCCCGGGAGTGTGTCATCGGACGGTGGGGAGGGAGATTCACACTGTGTCTGATCCGGCGAGTGTGTGATGGGACGGTGTGGAGGGAGATTCACTCTGTGTCTGACACCGGGAGTGTGTAATGGGACGGTGTGGAGGGAGATTCACTCTGTGTCTGACCCCGGGAGTGTGTGATGGGACGGTGTGGAGGGAGAATCACTCTGTGTGTGAACACGGGAGTGTGTGATGGGACTGTGAGGAGGGAGATTCACTCTGTTTCTGACACCGGAAGTGTGGGATGGGACGGTGTGGAGGAAGATTCCCGCTGTGCCTGACACCGGGAGTGTGTGATGGGACGCTGTGGAGGAAGCCTCACTCTGTGTCTGAACCTGGGAGTGTGTGATGGGACGGTGTGGAGGAAATCTCACTCTGTGTCTGACACTGCGTGTGTGTGAGGGACTGTGTGGAGGCAAATTCACTCCGTGTCTGACCCCGGGAGTATGTGATGGGACAGTGTGGAGGGAGATTCACTCTGGGCATGACACCGGGAGTGTGTGATGGGACGATGTGGAGTGAGATTCACTCTGTGTCTGACCACGGTAGTGTGTGATCCGACGGAGTGGAGGGAGATTTACTCTGTTTCTGACCCCGGGAGTGTGTGATGGGACGGTGTGGAGGGAGATTCACTCTGTGTCTGTCCACGGTAGCGTGTGATGCGACGGTGTGGATTGAGATTTACTCTGTGTCTGACCCCGGGAGTTCGTGATCCGACGGTGTGGAGGGAGATTCCCTCTGTGCCTATCCCCGAGTGTGTGTGATGGGACGGTGTGGAGCAAGCCTCATACTGTGTCTGACCACTGAGGGTGAGATGGGACCGTGTGGAGGGAGATTCAGTCTGCGACTGACCCAGGGAGTGTGTGTTGGAACGGTATCGAGGAAGGTTAACTCCGTGACTGAGGCCCGGAGTGTGCTGATGGGACGTTGTGGAGTGAGATTTCCTTTGTGCCTGTCCCCGGGTGTGTGTGGTTGGACGGTGTGGTGGATTGCACTCTGTGTCTGACCCCGGGAGCGTGTGATGGGACGGAGTCGAGGGATATTCACTCTGTGTCTGACCCCCGCAGTGTGTGATGGTACGGAGTGGACAGAGATTCACTCTGTGTCTGACCCCGGGAGTGTGTGATGGGACGGTGTGGTTGGAGTTTTACTCTGTGTCTGTCCCATGGAGTGTTTGTTGGGACGGAGTGGAGGGAGATTCATTCTGTGTCTGACCACGGGAGTGTGTGTTGGGACGGTGTGGAGGGAGATGCACTGTATGTCTGACACAGGGATTATGTTATGGGACGGTGTGGAGGGAGATGCACTATGTGACTGACAATGGGATGTGTGATGGAGCGGTGTGGAGGAAGTTTCACTCCGTGTCTGAGCCCCGGAGTATGCGATTGGACTGTGTGGAGTGAGATTCCCTTTGTGCCTGTCCCCGGGTGTGTGTGGTGCGACTGTGTGGAGGGAGGTTCACTCTGTGTCTGACACCGGGATTGTGTTATGGGACGGTGTGGAGGGAGGTGCACTATGTGACTGACCCAGGGATGTGTGATGGGGCGGTGTGGTGGAAGTTTCACTCTGTGTCTGACCTAGGGAGTGTGTGCTCGGACGGTGTGGAGGGAGAATCACTCTCTGTGTGAACACGGGAGTGTGTGTTGGGACGGTGTGGAGTGAGATTCTCTCTGTGCCTGTCCCCGGGAGTGTGTCATCGGACGGTGGGGAGGGAGATTCACACTGTGTCTGATCCGGCGAGTGTGTGATGGGACGGTGTGGAGGGAGATTCACACTGTGTCTGACACCGGGAGTGTGTAATGGGACGGTGTGGAGGGAGATTCACTCTGTGTCTGACACCGGGAGTGTGTAATGGGACGGTGTGGAGGGAGATTCACTCTGTGTCTGACCCCGGGATTGTGTGATGGGACGGTCTGGAGGGAGATTCACTCTGTGTCTGACCCCGGGAGTGTGTGATGGGTCGGTGTGGAGGGAGATTCACTCTGTGTCTGACCGTGAGTGAGTGATGGGACGGTGTGGAGGTAGAGTCACTCTGTGTCTGACCTCGGGTGTGTGTGATGGGACGGTGTGGAGGTAGATTCCTTTTGTGCCTGTTCCCGGGAGTGTATAGTGGGACTGTGAGGAGAGAGATTCACTCTTTTTCCGACACCGGGAGTGTGTGATGTGACGCTGTGGAGGAGGTTTTGCTCTGTATTTGACACCGGGACTGTGTGATGCAACGGTGTGGAGAGAGATTCACTCTGTGTCTGACCCCGGGAGTGTGTGATCGGACGGTGGGGAGGGATATTCACTCTGTGTGTGACCCCGTAGTGTGTGATGGGACGGTGTGTAGGGAGAGTCACTCTGTATCTGACCCCGGGAGTGTGTGTTATGACGGTGGGGAGGGAGATTCACTCTGTGTCTGACCCCGGGAGTGTGTAATCGGACGGTGGGGAGAGAGATTCACTCTGTGTCTGACCCCGGGTGTGTGCGATGGGACGGTGTGGAGGGAGATTCACTCTGTGTCTGTCCACGGTAGTGTGTGATGCGACGGTGTGGATTGAGATTTACTCTGTGTCTGACCCCGGGAGTTTGTGATCCGACGGTGTGGAGGGAGATTCCCTCTGTGCCTATCCCCGGGCGTGTGTGATGGGACGGTTTGGAGCAAGCCTCATACTGTGTCTGACCACTGGATTGTGCGATGGGACCGTGTGGAGGGAGATTCAGTCTGCGACTGACCCAGGGAGTGTGTGTTGGGACGGTATCGAGGAAGTTTCACTCCGTGACTGTGGCCCGGAGTGTGCTGATGGGACGGTGTGGAGTGAGATTTCCTTTGTGCCTGTCCCCGCGTGTGTGTGGTTGGACGGTGTGGTGGATTGCACTCTGTGTCTGACCCCGGGAGCGTGTGATGGGACGGAGTCGAGGGATATTCACTCTGTGTCTGACCCCCGCAGTGTGTGATCCGACGGAGTGGACGGAGATTCACTCTGTGTCTGACCCCGGGAGTGTGTGATGGGACGGTGTGGACGGTGATTCACTCTGTGTCTGACCCCGGGAGTGTGTGATGGGACGGTGTGGTTGGAGTTTCACACTGTGTCTGACCCCGGGAGTGTGTGATGGGACGGTGTGGAGGGAGATTCACTCTGTGTGTTTCCCCGGGAGTGTCTGATGGACGGTGTGGAGGGATATTCACTCTGTGTCTGTCCCATGGAGTGTTTGTTGGGACGAAGTGGAGGGAGATTCATTCTGTGTCTGACCACGGGAGTGTGTGTTGGGACGGTGTGGAGGGAGATGCACTCTATGTCTGACACAGGGATTATGTTATGGGACGGTGTGGAGGGAGATGCACTATGTGACTGACAATGGGATGTGTGATGGAGCGGTGTGGAGGAAGTTTCACTCCGTGTCTGAGCCCCGGAGTATGCGATTGGACTGTGTGGAGTGAGATTCCCTTTGTGCCTGTCCCCGGGTGTGTGTGGTGCGACTGTGTGGAGGGAGGTTCACTCTGTGTCTGACCCCGGGATTGTGTCAAGGGACGGTGTGGAGGGAGATTCCCTCTGTGTCTGATCCCAAGAGTGTGTGAGGGACGGTGTGGAGGCAGATTCACTCTGTGTCTGACCACGGGAGTGTGTGTTGGGACGGTGTGGAGGGAGGTGCACTATGTGACTGACCCAGGGATGTGTGATAGGGCGGTGTGGAGGAAGTTTCACTCTGTGTCTGACCTAGGGAGTGTGTGCTCGGACGGTGTGGAGGGAGAATCACTCTCTGTGTGAACACGGGAGTGTGTGTTGGGACGGTGTGGAGTGAGATTCACTCTGTGCCTGTCCCCGGGAGTGTGTCATCGGACGGTGGGGAGGGAGATTCACACTGTGTCTGATCCGGCGAGTGTGTGATGGGACGGTGTGGAGGGAGATTCACTCTGTGTCTGACACCGGGAGTGTGTAATGGGACGGTGTGGAGGGAGATTCACTCTGTGTCTGACCCCGGGAGTGTGTGATGGGACGGTGTGGAGGGAGAATCACTCTGTGTGTGAACACGGGAGTGTGTGATGGGACTGTGAGGAGGGAGATTCACTCTGTTTCTGACACCGGAAGTGTGGGATGGGACGGTGTGGAGGAAGATTCCCGCTGTGCCTGACACCGGGAGTGTGTGATGGGACGCTGTGGAGGAAGCCTCACTCTGTGTCTGAACCTGGGAGTGTGTGATGGGACGGTGTGGAGGAAATCTCACTCTGTGTCTGACACTGCGTGTGTGTGAGGGACTGTGTGGAGGCAAATTCACTCCGTGTCTGACCCCGGGAGTATGTGATGGGACAGTGTGGAGGGAGATTCACTCTGGGCATGACACCGGGAGTGTGTGATGGGACGATGTGGAGTGAGATTCACTCTGTGTCTGACCACGGTAGTGTGTGATCCGACGGAGTGGAGGGAGATTTACTCTGTTTCTGACCCCGGGAGTGTGTGATGGGACGGTGTGGAGGGAGATTCACTCTGTGTCTGTCCACGGTAGCGTGTGATGCGACGGTGTGGATTGAGATTTACTCTGTGTCTGACCCCGGGAGTTCGTGATCCGACGGTGTGGAGGGAGATTCCCTCTGTGCCTATCCCCGAGTGTGTGTGATGGGACGGTGTGGAGCAAGCCTCATACTGTGTCTGACCACTGAGGGTGAGATGGGACCGTGTGGAGGGAGATTCAGTCTGCGACTGACCCAGGGAGTGTGTGTTGGAACGGTATCGAGGAAGGTTAACTCCGTGACTGAGGCCCGGAGTGTGCTGATGGGACGTTGTGGAGTGAGATTTCCTTTGTGCCTGTCCCCGGGTGTGTGTGGTTGGACGGTGTGGTGGATTGCACTCTGTGTCTGACCCCGGGAGCGTGTGATGGGACGGAGTCGAGGGATATTCACTCTGTGTCTGACCCCCGCAGTGTGTGATGGTACGGAGTGGACAGAGATTCACTCTGTGTCTGACCCCGGGAGTGTGTGATGGGACGGTGTGGTTGGAGTTTTACTCTGTGTCTGTCCCATGGAGTGTTTGTTGGGACGGAGTGGAGGGAGATTCATTCTGTGTCTGACCACGGGAGTGTGTGTTGGGACGGTGTGGAGGGAGATGCACTGTATGTCTGACACAGGGATTATGTTATGGGACGGTGTGGAGGGAGATGCACTATGTGACTGACAATGGGATGTGTGATGGAGCGGTGTGGAGGAAGTTTCACTCCGTGTCTGAGCCCCGGAGTATGCGATTGGACTGTGTGGAGTGAGATTCCCTTTGTGCCTGTCCCCGGGTGTGTGTGGTGCGACTGTGTGGAGGGAGGTTCACTCTGTGTCTGACACCGGGATTGTGTTATGGGACGGTGTGGAGGGAGGTGCACTATGTGACTGACCCAGGGATGTGTGATGGGGCGGTGTGGTGGAAGTTTCACTCTGTGTCTGACCTAGGGAGTGTGTGCTCGGACGGTGTGGAGGGAGAATCACTCTCTGTGTGAACACGGGAGTGTGTGTTGGGACGGTGTGGAGTGAGATTCTCTCTGTGCCTGTCCCCGGGAGTGTGTCATCGGACGGTGGGGAGGGAGATTCACACTGTGTCTGATCCGGCGAGTGTGTGATGGGACGGTGTGGAGGGAGATTCACACTGTGTCTGACACCGGGAGTGTGTAATGGGACGGTGTGGAGGGAGATTCACTCTGTGTCTGACACCGGGAGTGTGTAATGGGACGGTGTGGAGGGAGATTCACTCTGTGTCTGACCCCGGGAGTGTGTGATGGGACGGTGTGGAGGGAGTATCACTCTGTGTGTGAACACGGGAGTGTGTGATGGGACTGTGAGGAGTGAGATTCACTCTGTTTCTGACACCGGAAGTGTGGGATGGGACGGTGTGGAGGAAGATTCCCGCTGTGCCTGACACCGGGAGTGTGTGATGGGACGCTGTGGAGGAAGCCTCACCCTGTGTCTGAACCTGGGAGTGTGTGATGGGACGGTGTGGAGGAAACCTCACTCTGTGGCTGACCCCGCGAGTGTGTGAGGGACTGTGTGGAGGCAAATTCACTCCGTGTCTGACCCCGGGAGTATGTGATGGGACAGTGTGGAGGGAGATTCACTCTGGGCATGACACCGGGAGTGTGTGATGGGACGATGTGGAGTGAGATTCACTCTGTGTCTGACCACGGTAGTGTGTGATCCGACGGAGTGGAGGGAGATTTACTCTGTATCTGACCCCGGGAGTGTTTGATGCGACGGTGTGGATTGAGATTTACTCTGTGTCTGACCCCGGGAGTTTGTGATCCGACGGTGTGGAGAGAGATTCCCTCTGTGCCTATCCCCGAGTGTGTGTGATGGGACGGTGTGGAGCAAGCCTCATACTGTGTCTGACCACTGAGGGTGAGATGGGACCGTGTGGAGGGAGATTCAGTCTGCGACTGACCCAGGGAGTGTGTGTTGGGACGGTATCGAGGAAGGTTCACTCCGTGACTGAGGCCCGGAGTGTGCTGATGGGACGGTGTGGAGTGAGATTTCCTTTGTGCCTGTCCCCGGGTGTGTGTGGTTGGACGGTGTGGTGGATTGCACTCTGTGTCTGACCCCGGGAGCGTGTGATGGGACGGAGTCGAGGGATATTCGCTCTGTGTCTGACCCCCGCAGTGTGTGATGGTACGGAGTGGACGGAGATTCACTCTGTGTCTGACCCCGGGAATGTGTGATGGGACGGAGTGGAGGGAGATTCACTCTGTGTCTGACCCCGGGAGTGTGTGATGGGACGGTGTGGTTGGAGTTTCACTCTGTGTCTGTCCCATGGAGTGTTTGTTGGGACGGAGTGGGGGGAGATTCACTCTGTGTCTCACCACGGGAGTGTGTGTTGGGACGGTGTGGAGGGAGATGCACTCTATGTCTGACACAGGGATTATGTTATGGGACGGTGTGGAGGGAGATGCACTATGTGTCTGACAATGGGATGTGTGATGGGGCGGTGTGGAGGAAGTTTCACTCCGTGTCTGAGCCCCGGAGTATGCGATTGGACTGTGTGGAGTGAGATTCCCTTTGTGCTTGTCCCCGGGTGTGTGTGGTGCGACTGTGTGGAGGGAGGTTCACTCTGTGTCTGACCACGGGAGTGTGTGTTGGGACGGTGTGGAGGGAGATGCACTCTGTGTCTGTCACCGGGATTGTGTTAGGGACGGTGTGGAGGGAGATGCACTATGTGTCTGACCCAGGGATGTGTGATGGGCGGTGTGGAGGAAGTTTCACTCCTTGTCTGAGCCCCGGAGTATGCGATTGGACTGTCTGGAGTGAGATTCCCTTTGTGCCTGTCCCCGGGTGTGTGTGGTGCGACTGTGTGGAGGGAGGATCACTCTGTGTCTGACCCCGGGATTGTGTGAAGGGACGGTGTGGAGGCAGATTCACTCTGTGTCTGACCTAGGGAGTGTGTGCTCGGACGGTGTGGAGGGAGAATCACTCTCTGTGTGAACACGGGAGTGTGTGTTGGGACGGTGTCGAGGAAGATTCACTCTGTGCCGGACCCAGGGTGTATGTGATGTGACGGTCTGGAGTGAGTATCCCTCTGTGCCTCTCCCTGGAGAGTGTGATGGGACGGTGTGGAGGAAAGCACACTCTGTGTCTGACCCTGGGAGTGTGTGAGGTACTGTGTGGAGGCAAATTCACTCCGTGTCTGACCCCGGGAGTATGTGATGGGACAGTGTGGAGGGAGATTCACTCTGGGCATGACTCGGGGAGTGTGTGATGGGACGGTGTGGAGTGAGATTCCTTTTGTGCCAGTCCCCGGGTGTGTGTGGTGGGACGGTGTGGAGGGAGATTTCCTCTGTGTCTGATCCCGGGGGTGTGTGAAGGACGGTGTGGAGGCAAATTCACTCTGTATCTGACCCAGGGAGTGTGTGATCTGACGGTGTGGTGGGAGAATCACTCTGTGTGTGAACCCGGGAGTGTGTGATGGGACGGTGTGGAGGAATTTGTGCACTGCATTTGACACCGGGAGTGTGTGATGCGACGGTGTGGAGGGAGATTCACTCTGTGTCTGACCCCGGGAGTGTGTGATGGGACGGTGTGGAGGGAGAATCACTCTGTGTGTGAACACGGGAGTGTGTGATGGGACCGTGAGGAGGGAGATTCACTCTGTTTCTGACACCGGAAGTGTGGGATGTTACGGTGTGGAGGAAGATTCCCGCTGTGCCTGACACTGGGAGTGTGTGATGGGACGCTGTGGAGGAAGTTTTGCTCTGTATTTGTCACCGGGAGTATGCGATGCGACGGTGTGGAGGGAGTTTCACTCTGTGTCTGACCCCTGGAGTGTGTGATGGGACGGTGTGGAGGGAGTTTCACTCTGTGTCTGACCCCGGGAGTGTGTGATGTAACGGTGTGGAGGGAGATTCACACAGTGTCTGATCCGGCGATTGTGTGATGGGACGGTGTGGAGGAATTTTTGCACTGCATTTGACACCGGGAGTGTGTGATGCGACGGTGTGGAGGGAGATTCACTTTGTGTCTGACACCGGGAGTGTGTGATGGGACGGTGTGGAGCGAGATTCACACAGTGTCTGATCCGGCGAGTGTGTGATGGGACGGTGTGGAGGAATTTTTGCACTGCATTTGACACCGGGAGTGTGTGATGCGACGGTGTGGAGGGAGATTCACTCTGTATCTGACACCGGGAGTGTGTAATGGGACGGTGTGGAGGGAGATTCACTCTGTGTCTGACCCCGGGAGTGTGTGCTGGGACGGTGTGGAGGGAGATTCACTCTGTGTCTGACCCCGGGAGTTTGTGCTGGGTCGGTGTGGAGGGAGATTCACTCTGTGCCTGTCCCCGGGAGTGTGTGATGGGACGGTGTGGAGGGTGATTCTCTCTGTGTCTGACCCCGGGAGTTTGTGATGGGACGATGTGGAGGGAGATTCACTCTGTGTCTGACCCCGGCAGTGTGTGATGGGACCGAATGGAGGGAGATTCACTCTGTGTCTGACCCCTGGAGTGTGTGATGGGACCAAATGTAGGGAGATTCACTCTTTGTCTGACCCCGGGTGTGTGTGATGAGTCGGTTGGGAGGGAGCCTCACCCTGTTTCTGACTCTCACTGTTATGTCCACAGATGTCCCTGATGTATCGTATGTGAAACTTCATTTCAAGACCCTCTCTGTTCCCCGGGTCCGGACGAATGGAGGTCAGTTTCACATTGTTGGTTTGACTCTGCTCAGCTGATGTGTCTATTCCTATCGAGAAATTTCGTGGCAAGCGCACTGTTAATACTAATTGATCCCTGTGAGGCAATAGGCCAGAGCAATGCTTGAGGGACTGGATGAGATACGGGCTCTCTCGGGTTGTCGGTGAGGTGTGAGCGTTCTGGGAAGGGAAGGGGTGGAGGCAGAGCAACAGGCGGGGCAGTATAGACGGAGGGCTGAAGAACAGGATGTGGATTTGCTGTAGGTGGGGTCGGTGCAGTTAATGCCATGAGATTTTTTGTGCGTTGGTAGTACAGTGAGAGGGGTTTAACTGGGGACACTGAGGAGGGGTTGTGTGGTGGGCGGAGGGCGGGGTGCGACAGCAGGGTGCTGTGGCATGACGGGTGAGCAGGAAACACCGTGGGAGGAGTGCGGCAAGAGGCAACTCTCTCAAACCCCTCTCTCCTCTCTTTCCCCTGTTCCCCTCTTTCTCACACATCTCTCACACGCTGATCCTCTCTCATCCTCTTTTCTTCCCCTCTAGCCCAATATTTCCTTTCTCTCACCCCTTTCCCAACCCTTCTCTTTGTCCTTTCCACATCTCTCCCCTTTACGCCTCCCGCTCTCTCCGTTGCCATTTCCCCTCCAGCTGTTTCTCTTTCCCCACTCTCTTCTTCCCCACACTCTCTGCTCCCCATCTCTCCCGCTCTCGCTGTCCTCGCCCACTCTTTCCCTCACTCCCCTCACATCTTCAGTCCACTTCCGCTCCCTCCTAACTCCGCCTCTGTCCCCGTTCATCCCCTCTTGCTGTTCCCCAATTTTCCGATCTACTCCCCTATACACCTTCTCTGCCTTTGTATTCACCCCGCCTCTCTCTCCCACACGCTCTCTCCTCTCTCGCATAACATTCACTCTTTAACCCCTCTCCCTTTCTCTCTCGCTCCGTTTGTCTTGCACCCCTCTGCCATCTAAATTTCTCCTCCCAATCCCTACACTCACCTTCTTTTTCGCTATCCCTCTCACCAGTCTCACACTCCTTCAGGCATAACCTCGCTCCCTTTCCTCCGTCCCTCTCTCTTTCCCCTTTCTTGCCTCCATTCACTCATTGTCTCGTCCATCGCTCCAATCGCTCACTCCAATTATCCTTTTCATCCTCACTCTCCTGCTCTGTCTCCTCTGCTCTCCCCCCTCTCTTCCACCTCTCTCTCATTCCAATCCCTACCTCTCAGCCCTCTCTTTCCGCTCTCTATTTTCTTGTCCCTCTTTCCTCTCCCCTCCACCATTCTTTACAGGTTCTCCGCCTATTTCTCTCTCTCTAATTCTCTCACTTTCTTCCCCAGACAGTCAGACCTTCACCTACTCAGAGCTGAATATTGGGAAAGACGAACGCCTCACCGATGAAGGTGAGGATCCTCCAATTGCCTCGGGACCCGGCGAGCTGCGAGTCAATGCACAGGCAGGTCAGTGTTCACAGTAGTGTCGCCATTCTGAAGGGGTCATGTGTTATACTCCCAAGTGTCCAGGGTTCTAATGCATCTGTCTGGACCACTACCTCTGGCAGTTTGTGCCATGGACCGACCACCATCTGGGTAACAGAAGGTTGTTAATCGGCTCCCCAATTCAATATGTTTGCATGTTTCTCATCTCAACTTGGAACTGCGAGCTCTGCTCCTCGATTCTCCAAGACGATAGAAAATGACTCTGCGTATTGACTCTGTTTCTGCACATCGAGGCTTTAAATACTTCTGAAAAGTCACCCCTGTACTGCAAGGAATATAGTCCCAACCTTCCTGACCTCTCTCTGTATCTCCCTCCATCGAGACCGGACAGTATTTTTGTCAATCTCCATCTGCACTCCTTCCAGTTCAATGTGTTTCAAATGTCGCCCCTCGTAATAATGATCAGAGATGTGTTTACAGACGAGCACCTTGATTGTCTGACTTACCAAGTACGTGAATTCATACACTAAACACCTTGTTTCCACACCGGATAACTCACCCTGACCTTCCATGCACGGTCAGAGAACAGGAAAAATATCACCAGTTAAAAGGGAGTTTCTGCTGCTGGTCACGTGTTTCCTTGTCAAGGGCAGGCCCTGCCTCACGAGCCTAACTGAGTTTTTTGAAGAACTAACGAAGACCGTTGATGCGTTTAGGGCGGTAGATGTGGTCTACATGCATTTCGTAAGGCATTTGACATGGTCCCCACTAGAGACTCATCCAGAAAGTCATGAGGCATGGGATTAGTGGAACCTTGGCTGTTTGGGTAAAACATTGGCTTACAGGAAGAAAGCATATGGTAGTTGTGGAAGAAAAGTTTTCAGCCTGGATGTCGGTGACTAGTGGAGTGCCAGAAGGATCTGTGCTGGGACCACTGTCATTTGTAAATATTATAAATGACCTTGATGAAGAGGCGGAAGGATAGGTGGGTAAGTTTTTGGATGCCACTAATAATAGAGGAGTTTTGGATGGAGCTGCAGTTTGTCGAAGGTTACAAGAGAATATAAAAAGGATGCAGAGTTGGGCAGAAAAGTAGCAGATGGAGATCAATCCAGATAAATGTGAAGTGATGCATTTTGAAGGACAATCCCGAATGCTGAGTACAGGGTCAATGGCTGGCTACTTAAAAGTTTTGATGAACAGCGGGAACTTGGGATTCAAATCCATACATCCCTCAGGATGCGTAGGTTGATAGGGTAGTTCAGAATGTCTGTGGGATTCTGGACTTCATTAACAGGGGGATTGAGTTCAAGAGTAGAGAGGTCATGTTGCAACTCTTCAAATCTCTGTTGAGGCCGCACTTAGAGTATTGTGTTAAGTTCGGGTCATCTCATTATATGAAGTATATGGAAGCTATGGAAAAGGGACAGAGGAGATTTACTAGGATGTTGCCTGAATTGGAAAACAAGCTTTATGAGGCATGGTTAGCAGAGCTCGGAATGTTCTCTTTGGAGCGTACAAGGATAGGAAGGGACTCTGCTAGACTGAGTTGCATTGAGCTGCTGCTGCTAAGTTAACAAATGCCACATTACATGCCAATGATAATAAACATGTTCCTGATTTTGATTCTGATTCTGATATTTTCTTGTGTCATCACCTTTGCTGACACATATGTTAAGGTCAGATTGACTGACGTAATGGAGTGGATTACAGAATAGGCAGTCTGACGACTTTAGCAGATGAATTTCTAGACACAAGTTTTGTCATCAAAGAAGCCATCCTTTTTTGAGTTTATCTTACTGCTTTTAAATGCCTTGAATCCAAATCCCTTTACAATTCTTTGTACTGAGCCCCCTTTGGGTTAGGTGTTTTTATACTTGACTGTTTATCATCCTTTCCCACATCTTTTCTAAAATATTCTACATTAGAATTATGGTTCTCCAAATGGCTGCTGGTACACTGGAGATGCTTCACCCGCCCTTACTCCTAAATACTCTATACAGTAACACCCTTCCTGTTGAAACGAAAACATACTGATCAAAGAAGGCTCTGATGCTCACATTTCAGAGGAAGGGAGTCACCACTCCCTCTGTCATCTTCCCATGACTTATTCCTTAGTCTATATCAGGATGATCAAATTTACTTCCAAATATTATTTTTGCATCTCTTGTTCACAGGCAAGTTTGTAGTTTCACTTGCGGTTTTGCGCCTCCATGTCCTTCAGTGTTCTGAGAGCGTAGCTTCTTCTTTGTTATCTTTTTCTTCTCTTCAAATAGATCTGCTCCCATTGCTTGATGATATTTTGAGATCCCCCAGATTGTTTTGTGCGTAACGTTAGAAGCATGCTGACACAGACTGAGAAAATTGCCAATGGGCTTTAATATGTTGTTTCATCTGTTGTGATTGACTTAATTGTCACAAACCTGGAAGTAGTTTTCCAAACAGGCATTTTTCGTGCATGGAACAATGTCAGACCTCTGGCAAGTGACAATCTTGTTCGGGATTTCACTTTAGGTCAAGCTGGTTTACTTTAATGTGTTCAACCTGTAGTTAACCACAGATACATCCAGGACCATAAAATCTGTCAGCAGCTATTGCTGTAAACTGTCAGTGATGCATGCTGTATTCAAAATAGTTTTTTTTTAATCTGGAAATATCTTGCATCTTGAACTTATAATATATACCGTAGTGTTTTTGTCCCTTACGCTATCTACTTACGCACAGACTTCTGTGTTCTGCAGTTGCGTGTAATGTTCTAATATATAAAAACGCATCATTGGAAGAATAAAGGTAAAGGTTCAGGGGGAGGATAGGGCTGTATCAATTTACTGTGTATATGGTGACTGTGAAATCAACACATTAAATTTACAACACATTGCCAAAGTGGGTCAATAGCCTTTAATGGAGGCATACAGCATTAATTTTCATTCCATTACTTTCTGCATCATTTCTCCAAATCTTCATTCATTTCACTAATTAAAGTCAGGAGGAATAAGGGTCCAAGAACAGATGCCTGATGCACTCCACTAGTGACCGACGTCCATGCAGAATATGACGCGTCTACAATCACTCTTTGCATTATGTGGCAAGCCAGATGTGGATCCACAAAGCAATATCTCCTTGGATCCCATTCCTCCTTACTTTCTCAGTAAGCCTTGCATGGGGTACCGTATCAATTGCTTTGCTGAAATCCATATACACTACATTTACTGTTCTTCCTTCATCACCTTCTTCTTCCTTTAGTCACATCTCCACAAAAATTCAATCATTCTCGTAAGGCACGTTCTGCCGTTTACAAAGCCATGCTGACAACTCCTAAACATATTATACCTCTCCAAATGTTCATAAATCCTGCATCTCAGGATATTCTCCATCAACTTACCAATCTCTGAGGAAAGACTCACTGGTCTATAATTTCCTGGGCAATCTTCTCTCAATTTCTTGAATAAAGGAACAACATCCGCAACCCTCCAATCCTGCGGACCATCCCACGTTTCCATTCATGATGCAAAGATCATCGCCAGAGCCTCAGCAATCTCTTCCCTCGCCTCCCACTGTATCCTGGTGTATACTTCTTCCGGTACCGACGACATATGAAACTCGATGCTTTCCAAAAGCTCCATTACATCCTCTTTCTTAATATCTACATGCACAGGCTTTTCAGTCTGCTGCAAGTCATCACTGCAATCACTAAGATACTGAAGTAAAATAATCATTAAGTAGCTCATTTTGGGTTGATAAATATTTATTGTGATCTTATAATCGCATGGTCTCTCCACAGCTGCGAAAGAACGGTAGTCGAAAGTAAAGATCGGAAATAGACCCTACCTACTCTGCCTAGTTATGTCCGCCTTCATCGTGACTGTGGCTAGTCTCTCGATCTATGGTGAGTGGAACTGTCTCCGGATGGAGTCAGAACGTAAATAAAGAGAGTGGAATATATTGAGATTGTAAAACACAACAGTGAAACCAATACCCCCTTACCGTAACACCGATGGAAGAAGGCAGCAAACATGAGGTTTAGGAAGCAAGGATCAGGTGGGTCAATTGATGAACATAGAGTAGCAGGGAAAGTGATGAATAAGGTGCTGTGGACAGAAAGAAGGGAGCAAGAGAAGGCCTTGGTGAGAAGGGTAAAGGAAATCCCCAAGGCATTCTTCAATTATGTGAATTGAAAGGATGACAGGAGTGAAGGTAGTACTGATTAGAAATAATGGTTTGAAGATGTGCCTGGAGACTGTGGAAGTTGGCGTAGTCTTCAATAAATACTTATCTTCTGTATTCACCGCTAAGAGGGAACTTGATGACGGTGAGGACGATATGAGGGAGTTTGATTTTCTGGAGCACGTTGATTTTAAGGGAAAGGAGATGTTGAAGTTATTAAAATACATTAGGACGGATAAATTCCCGGGGCCTGACGGAATATTCATCAGGGTGATTCACGAGGGGAGAGAAGAGGTTGCTGAGCCTCTGGCTAGGATCGTTATGTCCTCGTTGTCCACGGTAATGGTACGGGAGTATTAGAGGAAGGTGAATGTTGTCTTCTTGTTCAAATGAGGTAGGAGGGACGGTCCAGGTAATTAGAGACCAGTGAGCCTTACGTCCGTGGTGGGAAAGTTGCTGGAAAATATTCTTAATTATAGAATCTATGGCCATTTAGAAAATCATGGTCTGAACAGGGAGAGTTAGCATGTCTTTGTGAAAGGCAGAAACTGTCTAACAAGCCTGATAGAATTCTCTGAGGAGGTGACCAGTCATATAGATGAGGATTCAGAATTGGCTTGCCTGCAGAAAGAAAAGTGTCGTGGTGGAGGGAATATGTTCGGATTGGAGGGCCGTGACTAGTGGTGTTCCACAAGGGTCCGTTCCAGTACCTCAGCATTTCGTGATTTTATTAACGATATGGATGTGGGGGTAGAAGGGTGGGTTGGCAGGTTTGGAGACAGCACAGAGGTTGGTGGTCAAGTGGATCGTGTTGAGTATTGTCCAAGATTGCAGAGAGACTTAGATACTACGCAGAAGTGGGCTGAAAAGTGGTAGATGGAGTTCAACCCGGATAAGTGTGAGGTGGTACACTTTGGAAGGACAAACTCCAAGACGGAGTTCAAAGTAAATGGCAAGATACTTGGTTGTGTGGAAGAGATCCCTGAAAATTGCCTCACAGGTAGTTATGAAAGCTTATGGTTGTTTGCTTTCAGAAGTCGAGGATTGGAGTTTAAGAAGCGCGAGGTAATGATGCAGCTCTATAATGCTCTGGGTAAGTTACACTTGGAGTACTGTGTCCAGTTCTGCTCTCCTCACTGTCGGACGGATGTGGAAGCATTAGAAAGGGTACCAAGGAGATTTACCAGGATGCTGCCTGTTTTAGAGTGTATGCATCATGCTAAGAGATTAAGGGAGTTGGGACTTTACTCTATGGAGAGAAGTGGGTTGAGAGGAGACATGATATCGAATATTATAAGAGGAACAGATAAAACGGACAGCGAACTCCTCTTGCCTAGGACACGACAGCTCAATACAAGAGGACATAGCTTTAAGGTAAGGGGTGGGATGTTCATGGGGGATATCACAATTAGGATTTTCACGCAGAGAATGGCTGTTGCGTGGAATGCACTTCCCGAGTCAGTGGTGATGGCAGATACACCCCACGCCATGACACCCTGATACGTCGTTGTCACCTGCCGCCGGGGCACAGAGTTCCTATCACAATGACACTGACACCTTCCACAGAGCAACTCGGACATGCCCCGCACGATACTGACATAGATTCCAATGGTAACAACTAAACCTTCACCGTGACATTGATTCAACCCTCTCCCCCCAGCGTGACATAGACACGGCCCTCAAGTTGGCGCCGACTCTTCTCACTGTGCTCAAATAATATCCTTCACTGTGACAACATTCACCGTGACACTGACACAACTCTCTCTGTGAACGGATCGGTAGCGTGACGCTGTCTCACCTGAAGTCTAAACCACGTTCACCATCTCTCCCAGGAACACTGATTCGTCAGTGTAAAATCACCTCCGAGCAAAACAGCCATGAATTAACCTCAAGCCTTCAATCCAGTCTTTCTGCGCTCAACTCTGATCTGTCCGATCTTAAACGAATGCACAGCGATTTCCGTCACAAGATCACTGAGATGGAAACGAAATACAGATCTGTCAACGAAACCAAGGCTCAAATCTGTGAATTGTTCACCAGCAGAAGAGGTGAGGCATCATCCCCATCATTCACTCGCTCCTCATCACAGGGCAGGCATGGAGAGAGGAAGCGTCACTCTGTGCATGACATCGGGATTGTGTGAAGAGATGGTATGGAGGATGATTCACTCTGTGTTTGACCCAGTGATGGAACTGCGTGGAGGGAGTTTCACTCTATCACTGAATCCTGGAGAGAGTGATGGGACGTTGTGGAGGTGGATTCACTCAGTGTCTGACCACGGGATTGTGAGACGTAACATTACAGCTGCACTCGATGTCTCACTACGGGAATGTCTGATGGGACAGTATGGATCCAGCTTCACTCTGTGTCTGACCACGGGATTGTGAGACGTAACATTACAGCTTCACTAAATGACTCAGTCTGGGAATGTCTGATGGGACAGTGCCCAGAGAGATATACTCCATGGCTGACCCCTGAAGTGTGTTATGGCACCGTGAGATGTCTTACTCTGAATCTGGGAGTGTGTGACGAGACGGTGTAGCGGGGGTATCACTCTGTGTGTGAATCCCAGAGTGAGTAATTGGATCGCAGAGAGAGAGCGTCATTGTCTGGCTCCGGGACTGAGTGAGGGGAGAGTGTGGAGGGAGGATCAGTGTGCGTTTGAATCCGGGAGTGTGTGACGAGACGGTGTAGCGGGGGCATCACACTGTGTCTGAATCCCAGAGTGAGGAATTGAATCACAGAGAGAGAGAGAGCGTCTGTGTCTGGCTCCGGGACAGTGCAGAGAGACGTTCATTCTATGTGACATCGGATTGTGTGATTGGATGTTGTGGAGCGACTCTGAACCCTTCAATGTGCCATGGGAGAGCCAGGAAGGAACTTCGCTTTGTGTGTGAGCACAGCTGAGCGTGATGGGACGGTTGAGAGAGATCTTCATTCTGTGACTCGCCGGGAGGTGTGTGATGTAAGGAGGGAGAAGTACACTGTGTTAGTCACGGAGGTGTGTGTTGGGATGATGTGGAGGCAGCTTACCTCTGTGTCTGACCCCGGGAGTGCGTGATTGGACGGTGTGTATGGAGCTTCGCTCGTTTTATGACCCCTGTGTTGTGTGGTGTCACCAGTTGGAAAGATCATCATACTGTGTCTGACCACGGGAGTATGCGGGGGATCGTGCAGAGGGTGTTTCATTTCCTATCTGACCACGGGAGTATGCGGGGGATCGTACAGAGGGTGTTTCATTTCCTATCTGACCTCGGGAGTATGCGGGGGATCGTGCAGAGGGTGTTTCATTTCCTATCTGACCACGGGAGTATGCGGGGGATCGTGCAGAGGGTGTCTCATTTCCTATCTGACCACGGGAGTATGCGGGGGATCGTGCAGAGGGTGTTTCATTTCCTATCTGACCACGGGAGTATGCGGGAGATCGTGCAGAGGGTGTTTCATTTCCTATCTGACCACGGGGAGTTTGTTGGGGAAGTGTGACAAACATTCTGTGTTTATCCGCAGGACTACATGATGGGAGAGCATGCAGTGAGCTTCACTCCATCTTTGACCTAAGGAGTGTGTGATAGTGTGGTGGAGAGAAAGCTTCACTCTGAGACTGACACCCGTCTTGTGTGATGGGACAATGTGGTAGAAGAATCACTCTGTGTTTGACACTGGGAGAGTATAATGGGATCGTCAGACATAAGCTTCAATCTTCAATTGTCCCTGAGAGTGTGTGACGTGACGTTGTTGATGGAACTGAAATTACCGTCTGCCCAATCAGGAAATGTGATATTGAATGGTCTGCAGGGACCTTCACTCTATAACTGACACCGGGTGCCTGTGATGGGATGGTGCCGAGGTAGTTTCATTGCGATTCTGACCTCGGGAGTTCGTGATTGGATGGTGCTGGGGGTGTGGTAGGAATTCACTCTTTGTCTATCCGTAAGAGCCTGTGATTTGACAGTAAGCAGCATGCAGTCTGAATCCATGAGTGTGTGATGGGGCCGTAGCATGAGAGAGCTTCACTCTGTATCTGATCCCCGGAGTGTGTGAAGGGATGGTGCGGAGGGAGATTCACTCTGAATATGATCTCAGGTGAGTGTGATGGGACGGTGTGGAAGGAGATTCATTCTGTGTCTGACACCGGGAATGTGTGATAGGACGGAATGGAGGGAGATTCACACTGTGTCTATCCGGAATAGCGTGTGATTTGACAGTAAGCAGCGTGCAGTCTGAATCCATGAGTGTATGATAGGGCCGTAACAAAAGAAGGCGTCATTCTGTGTCTGATCCCGGGTGTGTATGATGTAATAGTATAAGGGATTTCCACTCTATGTTTAATCCTCGATTCTGTGATGGGGTAGAACTAAGGTAGAGTCCCTCAGTGTCTGGCAACGGGTTGCGTGATTGGAAATTGTGGAGGGTGTCAACTCATAGGTCTCACGCCGGGAGTGTGTGACGGTACAGTATAGTGTGAAATTCTATTTCTGTCTGTCCCTCCGGATCTCTGTGATAGTATGGCGGAAAGGAGCTGTTAACTGACACCTGAAGATTGTGATGGAGCGGAACTGAGGGAGCTACACCTGGTCAGGGGTCCGTCAAATGTGTAATTGGGTGCCGTGGCGGGAGATTCAATTTGGGTCTGACAGCAGTTGAGTGTGATAGGACGGAGTGAACTAGCTTCAGTTTGATTCTGACGACGAAAACGTGAGATAGAAGGGAGTGAGGGTAGTTTGTATTTGACCCCGGGAACGTTTACTAGGGCAGTTTCGAGGGAGTCTCACCCTGTGTCTGCCCCCGGGAGTGTGTGATGGGACAGTCTGGAGTGAGCTTTCCTCTGTGTCTGACACAGTGTAATTGCGATGGGATGCTATGCAGGGAGCATCACTCTGTGTCTAAACCCAGGAATGAGCATTGGGAGAGTGAGGAGGGAACTTCACTCTGTCTTTTACCGGAGTGTCTGATGGGACAGTGCAAAACGGAGATCACACTGGGTGAAACACCAGGGAGTGTGATTGGTCTGTATGGAGGGAGTGTCACTCTGCGTCTGACCTCTGTCGACTGTGACAGGATGATGTAGAAGGAACTTCACTTTGTGATTGACACAGTGTGCGTGTGATGGAATGCTATTGAGCGATCATCACTTATATCTGAACCCTGGAGTGTGTGATGGGGCGGTGTGGAGGGAGATTCACTGTGTGTCTGACCCCGGGAGAGTGTGATGGGGCGGTGTGGAGGTAGATTCACTCGGTGTCTGACCCCGGGAGTGTGTGATGGGACGGTGTGGAGGGAGATTCACTCTCTGTCTGACCCCGGCAGTGTGTGATGGGGCGGTGTGGAGGGAGATTCACTCTGTGTCTGACCCCGGGAGCATATGATGGGACGGTGTGGAGGAAGGTTCACTGTGTTTCTAACAGGAGTATGTGCTGGGACGGTCTGGTGGGAACACCACTGTGACCGACGCAAGGACTGTGTGATGGGACGGTGAGGAGGGATCCACTTTCTATGTTCGACTCACAGTGGATGTAATGGACCGTACGCAGGGAGATTCACTGTTCCTTCTTCCTCTTTTCCAGAGCAAAATTGTTCCCAGTACTGGATCGGAAATGAAGGCAGCTGTTATTTTATATCCACCTTTAAATTTCCCTACGATAAAGCCAGGCAGTACTGTTCGGACGTTGATTCTAAACTTCTTGAAATAAATTCAGCAGAAGAAGAAGTACTTGTCCGATCGACGGACAATATATCCACACCAGAGTGAATTCCCCCTCCACACCGCTTAATCTCACAGTTCCGTGGTCAGACACAAACTGAAGCTCCCTACTTCTAGTCTAGGACACACTCCCGGTGACATAAACGGAGTGACTTTCCTTCACACCGTCCCGTCACACATTTCCGGGGTCAGACACAGAGTGAAGCTCCCTCCACACCGTCACATCACATATTCCCGTGCTCGTACACAGTGTTCTCTCCATACGGTCTCATCACACACTCCCGGGTTCAGACACAGAGTGAGGCTCCATCCACCCCGTGCCGTCACGTTCTCCTGTGGTCACAAGCTCCTTCAATACCGTCTCTTCAAACACACCAGGGGTCAGACAGAAAGGGATGCTCCTTAAATTTTGTTCGCATTCAATTGTTAATGATTGCAATTTAATTTCACAGAATTTTGTTGTCAAAGCTGTCCGAGACCAAGGCCGTTCATACTGGATTGTAAAATGCAAATACGGGTGAGGTTTGGTTTCGTTCATGTTTCTGAGAGAAAGTGGATCGTCGGATTGATACAGGCTGCGAGAAGCGAGTGGGCAGTGGATTTATTTTGCGGACTGGCACAGGCTGCGGGAAGGGTGTGTGCAATGGGATTAGTTTGTGATCACAATCGAGTTGCTAAAGGGAGTGGGCATTGGTATGAATTGGCGGTCTGAGAAGGGCTGTCGTGAGAGACTGGGTAATCGGGGCATTATGGGCGTTTTGGAGAGAGAGAAAGTTCTGCGGTGAGAAAATGGGCAGTTGGATTTGTTTCGGGATCGACACGGCCTGTTGGTGGAGAGTGTGCAGTAAAACTGATATAAACATATAACAATTACAGCACGAAAACCGGCCATCGCGGCCGTGCTAGTCCGTGCCGAAAGCTTAGTCTCACCTAGTTCCACCTACCTGCACGCAGCTCAGAAATCTCCACTCAATTCCTGTCCAAAATCTATTTTTTTTTAAATGACAGAATCAAACTTGCCTCTACCACTTCTACTGGAAGCTCGTTCCACACAGCTACCACTCTCTGAGTAAAGAAGTGTTGCCCTTAAACATTTGACTGTTAACTCTCAACTCATGTCCTTTTGTTCGAATCTCCCATACACTCAATGCAAAATACCTATCTACGTCAAATCTACTTATCCCCCTCATCATTTTAAATACCTCTATCAAGTCCCTTCTCACCCTTCTACGCTCCAAAGAATAAAGACTTAACTTGTTCAACCTTTCTCTGTAACTTAGGTGCTGAAACACAGGTAACATTATAGTAAATCTCCTCTGCACTCCATCTATTTTGGTGACATGTTTCATATATTTCGTTGACAGAACTGTACACAAAACTCCAAATTTGGCCTCACCAATGCCTTGTACAATTTTGACATTACATCCCACCTCATATACTCTTTGCTCTGATTTATAAAGGTCAGCATAACAAAAGCTTTCTTCACCATCCTATATACATGAGGTTCCACTTTCAGGCAACTATGCACCATTATTCCTAGGTCACTCTGTTCTACTGCATTCCTCAATGCCTTAACATTTACCATGTAATTCGTATTTTGATGAGTCCTACCAAAATGTAGCACCTCACTCTTATCAGCATAATCTCCAGTTGCCAAATTCCAGCACACTCCTTCTGTTGGCCTAAATCTCTCTGCAAGCCTTGAAAACCAACTTTATTGTCTACAACGGCACCGATCATCTGCATATTTATTAATCCAATTTACCACCCCATCATCCAGATCATTAATGTATATGACAAACAACATTGGACCCAGTACAGATCCGTGAGGCACACCATTAGTCACCGGCCTGCAACATAAGCAACAGTTACCCACCACTACTCTCTAGCATCTCCCATCCAGTCATTGTTGAATCAATTTTATTACTTCAATATTAATACCTAACAATTGAACCTTCCAAACTAACCTTCCGTGTGGAACCTTGTCAAAGACCTTACTGAAGCCCTTATAGACAATTTTCACTGATTTTCCCTCGTCAGCCTTCCTCGTAATCGCTTCAAAAAAGTTCAATACGTTTTGTCAAAAATGTGCTTCCAAACAAAAAACTATGTTGATTGCTTCTAAACAGACCCTGTCTATCCAGATAATTGTATATGCCATCCCGAAGACTACTGTCCATCAGTTTATCCACTACTGACATCAAACCTCCACGCTGTTAATTGCTAGGTTTACTGTTAGATTCCTACTTAAACAATGGAACAACATGAGCAATACGCCAATCCTCCGGCACCATCCCCGTTTTCGAATGACATTTGAAATATTCCTCTCAGAATCCCTGCTATTTCTACACTAACTTATCTGGACCCGGAGACTTATCTACCTTTTGTATTATTTAAAGGCTCCAGTACTTACTCTTCTTTAATCATCATAGCTTCCATAACTACCCTACTTGTTTTCCTTATTTTTATAATTCAATATCCTTGTCCTCATTCAATAACAATGATAAGAAATTGTTGAAAATCTCCCCCATCTATTTTGGCTCCACAAATAGCTGTCCACACTGATTCTCTAAGGGACGAACTTTATCCTTCACTATCCTTTAGCTATAAACATAACTGCAGAAACACTTTTATTTATTTTCACCTTACTTGCCAGAGAGACCTCATATATTCTATTAGCTTACTAACTTCTTTCTGAAAATTCTTTTTATATTCTTTACATTCTTCGAGCACCTCATTTTCTCCATGCTGCTTATATTTATAGTAGATCTCTCTCTTTTTTCAAATCTGGTTTCCAATATCCCTTGAAAACCATGGCTCTCTCAAACTTTTAAACATTCCTTTCAACCTAACAGGAACATAAAACATTCTGTACCCTCAAATTTTCAACTTTCAATGACCTCCAATTCTCTATTACGATCTTCCCATAAAGCAAATCGTCCTAAATCCACTCCATCTAAAACCATTCGCATCTCCTCAAAGTTACCCTTTCTCCAATCAAAAATCTCAACTCTGGTTCCAGTTCTATCCTTCTCCATAATTATATTTAAACTAACTGTATTGTGATCATTGAACCCGACGTGATCCCCAAATCATAGCTGGGTCACCAGACCTATCTCATTTCCTAACAGAAGATCCAACACTGCCCCTTCTCCAGTTGTTACCTCTATGTATTAAAAAAAATATCCAGCACACATTTTACAAACTCTAAACCATCCAGCCTTTAAAGAGAATCGGCTTCCCAGTCTATGTGTGGAAAATTAAAATCTCACACAATCACTTCAAATACCTGCTATCTCCTTACAAATTTGTTGCTCCAATTCTGGCTCCCCATTGGGTGGTCCGTAATTGTTACTACACCATCCCCATTCTTCAATTCCTCACAGATAGTGTCCCTAGAGGGGTCAGCAACCTTTACCACTGAAAGAGCCACTTGGACCCGTTTCCCACAGAAAAGAAAACACTGGGAGCCGCAAAACCCGTTTGACATTTAAAATGAAATAACACTGCATACAACGTTTTTTTTGCCTTTATGCTATGTATAAACAAACTATAATGTGTTGCATTTATGAAATTGATGAACTCCTGCAGAGAAAACGAAATTACATTTCTGCATGCAACAAAAACATTTTGAACTCCGAAAAAAAGACGTTGGGTTGAAAGTTACTTTTAAGTAAAATATTCAATGTCTATTTGAGTCCTTCTTGTATTTATGAAAAACGCCGAACTTAAATTTTCCGCCAGCAGCAAACCAAAAATAACGTCAGCCAGCTGTCATCCTGAAAAATGAAAGGACTATTTCACTGAACAATGAAAAAATATGAATATAAGTAAAATAATAGGCAATTAAAATATTTATCATACTTGGTTAATGGGATTTCTGCTCCTGGACCTCAGCGCACAGCGTCTGCACATCAGGGCTGTAAGATGTCACCTTCATCTTTACACAGGATCGCAAGCTGTCATCTGTGAGGTTTTCAATATCACTCCATTTGTGTTTCTGAGCAAGAACGGCCTTCTGACGGGCAACATCTTCAAGGTCTGCTGTCAAGCGTCTAAACTTGGACACCCATATGTCTTTGTCGGCTATGTCGGCCAGTTCCATCTCAAGATCAGGTTGACTCACACCTGCCAATGCAGTCGTATTCAGTAGGGAAGGATCGATGCTTAAGGGAGTGACCGGGAAGGATAATGTGTTTTTTTCCTCTCTGAACTCACAGAAGCGTTTCCCAAACGATGTTTGCATTGCGATGATTGCAGAATGTAAATACTCCGAAATTATCATGTCGTGACCTTGTTTGAACTCTCTCAAATTGGGGAAGTGAGACAAAGTGCCTTTCTGTAAATCTCTGGCAAGCACTGTCAACTTGCGCTCGAATGCCAAAACATCCTCCAACATGTGCAGGGCTGTACGTCCTTTCCCCTGAAGAGCTGTGTTCAGCGTGTTCAGGTGCGCTGTCATGTCTACCATGAAGTGTAGCTTTTCCAGCCACTCTGGCTGTTCCAGCTCAGGAAAGGTGAGCCCTTTGCTGCCCAGGAAAGTTTTCACTTCTTCCAGACACGCGACAAAGCGTTTCAGCACCTTCCGTCTGGACAGCCAGCGATAAAAACACGTTGTAGCGGTGTCAGTAAACTGCAGTCAAAGATAGCTTTATTCGAACTAAACAGCCTTGCTTTTAAGCCTCCCTCAACCCAGCCCCCATGGACGCAGATGCTGCAAAAGACGCGTACTCACAAACCCCCGTAGGCTATCTCCCTTAGCCGGAATGCTGGCTAATTGTGAGCCGTTTCGGATGTGGCAGGAAATGTGTCGCTACACTTAGGTTGTACAAGATCACCATAATTACATTTCAAAAGCTAACAAACTAACATAAAATACATTTTAATTAAATACTGACCAATTATTTCCCAAAGCCACAGGGAGCCGCAGCACAGAGGTGAAAGAGCCACAAATGGCTCGGGAGCCGCAGGTTGCCGACCCCCGCCCTAGACGAACCCTCTAGTCTACCCTGCCTTGCTAACTCTGTAATATTTTCTTTGACAAGCAATGCCACACCTCCCCCTCTTGCCCCTCCGATTCAATCACACCTGAAGCAACGAAATCCACGAATATTTAGTTGCCAATCACACCCCTCCTGCAACCATTTTTCACTAGTTGCTACAACATCATATTTCCAGGAATCAATCCATAATATAAACTCATCCACCTTTCTTACAATTCGGGTCGCATTAAAATAGATGCATTTAAGAAACTCTCCACCTCTTCCTCTCTGTTTATACACAACAGTACAAACAACTTCATTATCTTTTTCTTCCTTCCCCCTTATATGTTTAGTCTCTGCGGTCCTCTTCTCTATCACCTGCTTATCCTTCCCATAGACTAGCTACCAGACTTCTCTATTTGTGAGCTAACTTCCTCTCTCCTAGTTTCTGCAAATTGATTCCCACCCCCCGCCATTCTAGTTTAATGTCTCCCCGGGAGCCTAAGCAAACCTCCCGGCCAGGATATCTGCCTCCCTAGAAGTCAAGTGTAACCCGTCCTTTTTGTACAGGTCATGCCTGCCCTAAAAGAGGTCCCAGTAATCCAGAAACTTGAATCACTGCCTCCTGCTCCAATACTTCAGCAACGCATTTATCCTCCAACTCATTCCATCCCTACTGTCACTGTCGCGTGGCACAGGCAGTTTTCCCGAGATTCCTGCCTTTGCGGTCTTTCTTCTCAACTCCCTATCTTCGCCTTTCAGGACAATTTCACTTTTCCTAACTACGAAATGTACCACGACCTCCGGTTACTCACTATCCCATTTCAAGATATCCAGGTCGCGATCAGAAACATCTCGGACACTGGCACGAGGGAGGCAAACTACCATTCAGTTCTCCTGACTGCGTCCACAGAATAGCCTAATAGATTCTCGAACTATCGAGTCCCCAATTAATACTGCATTCCTCTTCCTTTCCCTACAATTCTGTACTACAGGGCCGGACTCCTTGAGCCGATGGCAAGGCCACTGTTGTTTCCCCCAGGTAGGTTGCTCCACCCCCCCCCCAACAGTCCTTATACTGGAGTACTTATTGACAAGGGGTACAGCTACAGGGGTTCTCTCTAGTACTGACTCTTCCCCTTACCTCCACTAACCGTGACCCACCTGTCTGCCTCCATTGGCCCTGGTGTGACCACCTGCCTGTAACTCATCTCTATCATCTTCTTCCTCTCCCGGACCAGACGAAGGTCATGGAGCGACAGCTCCAGTTCCCTAACACGAGCCCTTAGGAGCTGCAGCTCGGCGCACCAGGCGCAGATGTACACGTCCAGGAGGCTACGAGACTCCGGGACCTCCCACATCCGAGCACCGAGAACAACAAGCTGCCCTCACACTCATAATTTCCCCTTTCCTCAAATAGCAGGGAAAATTAAAAACTGTATCCACCTTGCCTCTCCCGTTTCCGCCTAACCCCGTTCAGGCAAAGCCCTTAAGCCCTTACTCTGCTCCCGGCTCACTCCGCTGCCGCAAAACGACGCTGCCCGCTGTATAAAGCTGTGTTCCTTTCAAATCTTCCCTGTTTCACTGCCCAACGTCACACGCCTGCGCAGTCCCGCCTCTCTGAACTCAGGTGTGAAGAAGAAAACATCAAAATGGTTCCCACTGAACTCCCATTCAGATCCTCAGACATCCTTTTCTAAATGTGGGAACTGACATAGGCTGTGGGAAGTCAGTGCGATGTCGGAGTCTTTTGGTCGTTGACACAGATCTTTAGGGAGAAGGCTAGGCATTGGGACTAATGTGGGGCCTCGCACGGGATCTTGAGGTGAGAGTGGGAAGTACAAGTATTTTGTGGACTAGGGGCCATGGGGAGTGATTGGAGCTCTGGAGTTCTTTTGGAAACTGACCCAGGTTGTGGGAGAGAGTGAGGCAGTGGGAGCACTTTAGGGACAGGCACAGATCTGTGGGGAGAGAATGGTACAGTGGGAGTACTCTGGGAATTGAGACACCTCCATGGGGAGAGTATGGGAAGCGGGAGATGTTTTGGTGACTGACACAGGTCTCTAAGAAGAGGGATGAGCAGTGGGATTATTTCCGGCACCGGTACGGGGCTGTGGGAGAGAGTCAGGCAGTGGGTGTAGTTTGGACTGACACCGGTCTTTGTGGTGAGAGTGGAGAGGGTACCTAGGCAGAAAACACAGACCTGAGTGTAGACAGTAAAGGATTAGGAGCATTTTGAGGACTGACACGGGGCCTTGGAAGACACTAGCGCTGTGGGAACATTGTGGGGACAGACACGGGTCTGTGAGGAGAAGGTTGGGTCCTGATATTATTCTGGTCTCTAACACTGATCTGTGGGTAGAGAGAGGGGCAAGGGATTACGTTGGTGACTGCCTCATGGCTGCAGGGAGCGAGTGGGTCAGCGGGAGTATTCTGGAGACTGACACAGGGCTGTGCTGGGAAAGTGGGTCTGTGGGAGATGTTGGGGTGCCATAGGTCAATGGCGAGGGAGGGTTGCAGTGGTTTTGGGGACTGACTGCTGGAGGTTCGTTGAAATTCTTTACTTCTCTTGGACAGGAAATTCGCTTCGAATGTCCTGTACCGGATGACGGGATCAGACCCCGAGTGCGGTGTATGTACACATGACTCTGAGCGTAAACTTTGCCATCAGCTTCATACACGCTTCATCTGTGAGAAGTCCGGATATTTGTTTCCGGATATTTATGAAATGATAAAGGATCTCTGTCAGCAACCAGTGGGACCGACTTGAATATAATGATAAAACCCTCTTTCCCCTCCAGTTCTCTTAACCACTCGCTCCACCCATTCCGCGCTGCTGCCCCTTACCCTGACCGAATTCGCCACTTTCCTTCCATCGCAATGTTACTCACCATCTTGACCTCTCTTCACCCTCGTCCCTCGAAAGTGTCGCTCTCATCCCCATTTTCCTCACTGCGCTTTCTTGCCTCCATTTCTCCCAATTTCCCGTTCTGTTCCCGGTCTCTCCCGCGATTCTCTACTCTGTCTCTGCCCAGTCTCCCCATCACACTGTGTCCCTTTTATCTAACCCAACTGGCTTCCCGCTTCTTTCATTAGCTACTCTCACCTCGATCATGTGCGTTAATGTTCTCGTACCCCAGTCCTTGGGAAATAGAGTGCACACATTCGCCTTATCTGTGTCCCTCGTGGTTTTGTACACCTCTGTAACGTCACCGAAAAAAGTCTCAGAATTCCCAACCTCGCTCCATAACTCAATCCCTCCTGTCCCGGCAGCATCCTCGGAAATCTCCCTCTGCAATCTTTCCAGTTCGTTGAGATTTTTCTTGGAACAATGCAAGCAGAACTGAACTCCATACTCCAAGTGCGGCCTGACCGACGTCATCTACAACTGCAACGTGCTCTCCGACTCCCGGACCCAGTGTCCTGACTGATGAAGGCCAGCGTGACAAATGTCCTGTCTACCGGGATCGCATCTCTTCTACCGGATTCACGGTCTGTTTTATTATCTGTGTCTTAGACCACCTAAGATTTGTTCTTTTGAAGAATCATTAGGGCGCAAATATATAAAATTGATGTGAAATGCACAAAAGCTGAAAAAAAAATGTCGCTGAAATGTGGAGGTGGTGCTGATGCGTTCAAGAATATGCTGGCGGAGGGGAAGAAGGTGTTCCTGGTTCATTGATTTTTCAGTGTCCTGTTCGTCGTCAACCCTCCTTCCCAGCCGACCATCCTTGTCACCGTCATCCACGACTTCCCCTTCAGCACTCCCCGTTTCCGCCACCCGCCATTTACTTCTACACACCTTGTCTCCATCAAACGCCGTCCCCTACTCTCCGTGCCGTCTCCGTTATCTGCTCCTTCCACATCTCCTTCCCCCGTCAACCTAACCCGCTCCAACCCTTGCAGCTGCTCCACGTTTCCATTAACCCTCTTCCTCCTGTACACGTCCCCGTCTCTCTGTTTATATGAAAATCTGTGGAGGACGGGATGAGGTGACGTCTGGTGTTACACCAGCCTCTTTCCACCGGTTATCGATCTCACGGTTCTGAGGTTCTGCCCTAGTCTGTGTGAACAGGCCGGTCGTTTGATTCGATAACACTTTATCCCGGTAACTGATATCTCACCACTATGTCCGTTTTCCGACCGAAACCAAACTCTCTTGCAATTCCCTCCTGTTCCCTGCACACCCTCTGAAGACAATCACACGCACATTCTCCAAGACTGCACACAATTCAAGACTACCTCAAGGGATCCAGGGGAAGTAAATTTCTATTTGTGTCTGAACCCGGGTGTGTGCGAACGGAAGGTCCGGAGAATGCGTCACCCAATATCTAACTTCAGAAGAGTGTGATGCGACTGTGTGGAGGGAGTTTCACTCTGTGCCTGACCACGGGAGTATCTAATGGATCATTGTGGAAGAAGCTTCTTAGTGTCTGAACCCAAGAGTGTGTGATGGGATGGCGTGGAGGGATCTTTACTTAGTGTCTGACACCGGAAGTGTCTGTTATGAAGGTATGGAGGGAGATGCACTCTGTTTTCGTCTTCGGGAGTGTGTGATGGGAAGTTGCGGAGGGACATTCAGTCTGTGTCTGAACCCAGGAGTTATGGATGGGGCGGTGTGCAGAGATTTTCACTCACTACTTGTGTGTGTGTGTGTGTGTGTGTGTGTGTGTGTGTGTGTGTGTGTGTGTGTGTGTGTGTGTGTGTGTGTGCGCGCGCGCGCGCGCGCGTGCGTGTGTGTGTGTATGTGTGTGTGTGTGTGTGTGTGTGTGTGCGATGAGCCAGCTAAGAGGGAAAGAGTGGCGGGAAATTGGATTTGATTGGAAGTCAGAGGGTTTATCTCTCTGAATCTTCAAGGAGAAGATTCTTGGGTGAGAGATGGTACAGAACCCTTGATTGACTGGTTTCCCGTTTAATTATTGTTTTTTTTTATATAATCGCAATGTCAGAGCAGTAGCAATGTCTGACAGGAGAGTTGTATACTCCTTTGCGAGATGTGGGAAGGATGGAGACCTCAAGAGTTCCTAACAACTTCAACTGTAGTAAGGTCATCCAGCTGCAGCTCCGAACACACTGCGTTCCAGAGTTGAAACTGGAACTGGATGGACTCGGGAACATTCGGGAAGTCGAGGGGGTGATTGGGAGGACATATAGAGAAGTATTTACCCCCAATGTGTAGGATACTGGCAACTGGGAGGCAGACAGGAAGTTGAAAGGGGTTAAACAAACAGAGCCATTGCAGTGACCCTTGTGACCAACCCGCTCAATAACATGTAGATCACGTTGGATACCTCTGGATGAGAGGGGAGAGGAGCAAATGACCAAGCAGGGGTAAAGCTCACCGGTCAGGTCTGTGGCACTGACTATGGTTCTGTGGTTCAGAAATGAATGGGGTGAGATAATGCAAGCTGTATCGATAGAGTCATCTTTGTTAGGGGAATGGAAATAAAATACTGTGGACGTGAACGAGATTCCTCGATGGTACGTGGTCACCAGCATACAGGTAGGAGAAGGGAGCCGGTTCTGCAAACTTATGTATGTGCAGGTGTGACGACAATTAGAAAGAACATTCAGTTTAAAACGTGGCTGAAATGCTAGGGTTGCAACAAGGTCTCCGGATATGTGTATCACCGGGCTCTCTTCCTCGGGAGGTGCGACCTCTGCAGAAGAGACGGTTTCATTTCATTGCAAAGCGATTCAATTTAAGATTATTTGCAATTCCTTCGCACATGACCACCAGGGCCTAAATGCAAAACACAATACCAACTGTCACACAAGGGAAAAGGTACATATAATATGTATAAAGTAGAGCGATAGCAAACATATGTAGGATATCAGTGAAATACTCTACAATCTATCTACACACGCACACACATATATAATCAGCTTGAGGTCCTAGGCACTTTAAAAGCCACTGAAATGGACAAACTACAACAACTGAGCTTTCCTTCCACCGAGCGAACACTGGGAGCAACACAGAATCCCGCCTGGAGGCCGCGCTACTCCGCCCCTCTTTGTGCAGCTCCTTCATTTGCTCCGCCATCGGGCAACTCTCTCAGTTTACACCTGAACAGAAGTGGAACTAATATCCCAACGGGTAGGTTTGCCATTAGAAAATGTGGTCACTGTGTTGCTTAAGCTAAACTTGCAGAGGGATGATAATAAGAATGTTTAAACAGATGGTGGAGTCATTGTCGGGACAGATGTTGTTAAGACCTCAGATAGACCAAAATGTTGAGCCCGCTGGCTCTCGTGTTCTGAGCTGCGTCCATTTCAAAGCAGTAAGTATTGTACGAAAGGTAGATGAGCTCAGGGTCGGGGCCAACGACTGGAAGCATGGTTGTTTAGCCATTATTTAGACTTGGTTGCCAGAGGGGCAAGTTGGTTAGCTCAGAACTGTACATAATACTCCAGGTGTGGTCTCACCAGGGCCATGTACAAATGGAAGATGACTTCCTTGCTCTTGTACTCAATTCCCTTTGTAATAAAGGCCAACATTCCATTAGCCTTCTTCACTGCCTGCTGCACTTGATCAGCCACCTTCAGCGACTGATGAACAAGGACTCCTAGATCTCTTTGTATTTCTCACTTACCTAACTTTACACCGTTCAGAGAATAATCTGCCTTCCTGTTCTTACTCCCAAAGTGGATAACCTCACACTTATTCATATTAAACGCCATCTGTCAAGTATCTGCCCAATCACCCAGCCTATTCAAGTCACCCTGAATTCTCCTAACATCTTCATCCCATGTCACACTGCCACCCAGCTTAGTATCATCAGCAAATCTGCTGATGTTATTCTCAATGCCTTCATCTAAATCGTTTATGTAAATCGTAGTCAGCTGTGGTCCCAATACCAAGGACTGTGGCACCCCACTAATCACCACCTGCCATTCCGAGAAGCACACAGTCACCGCTACCATTTGCTTTCTAACTGCCAACCAGTTTTCTGTCCATGTCAATGCTTTCCCACCAATGCCATGAGCTTTGATTTTACCCACCAATCTCCTATGTGGGAACTTATCAAATGCCTTCTGAAAATCGTGGTATACTACATCCACTGGATCTCCCTTGTCTAACTTCCTGGTTACATCCTCGAAAAACTCCAATAGATTCGTCAAGCATGATTTCTAGATATGCCACTATTTCATCATTAATAATTGACTCTAGCTTCTTCCTCACTACTGATGTTAGGCTGACATGTGGATAGTTCTCTGTTTTCTCCCTCCCTCCTCTCTTAAAAAGTGGGATAACATTAGCCATTCTCCAATCCTCAGGAACCGATCCTGAATCTAAGGAACATTGGAAAATGATTACCCATGCATCTGCAAATTCCAGGGCCACCTTCTTTAGTACCCTAGGATGTAGACCATCTGGACTTGGGGATTTGTCAGCCTTCAGTCCCATCAGTCACCGTTTCCTTCCTAATGTCAATCTGTTTTATTTCCTCTGTTACCCTATGTCCTTGGCCCATCCATACATATTTACTAATAAACACCTTTAGTTTGGTACCACCAGCCTCCAACGGATTCTTCTCTCTCTGCTGGTCAGACGCCCTGTTACGGGGTACGTAACAATATTACTGAGGGAATCCTGCCCGAGCACTCCTAAATCCCTTTGCGCCGTAGATTGTTGAATCATCTCTCCGTTTAGAAAATAGTGTACACTTTTATTTCTTCCACTAAGTTGCATGCCCATGTACTTCCCGGCACTGTATTCCATCTGTCACTCCCACACCCAGACCGGTGCCGGAGGATTGGAAGATATCTCATGTTGTTCTGTTGTTTAAAAAAGACCCTGAATGTAATCCGTTAAATTATAGGCCGGTAGGCTTGACGTCGGTAGCGGATCAATTATTGGAAGGATTACTTAGGGATAGGATATAAAAGTATTTAGATAGACAGGGAGAGTCAACACGGCTTTGTGCATTGTAGGTCAAGTTTTACAAATCTATTAGAGTTTTCGGAGGAGGTTACAATGAAAGGAAATGAAGGAAAGACAGTGGATGTTGTATACATGGACTTCAGTAAGGCCTTTGACAAGGTCCCGCATGGGAGGTTAGTTAGGAAGATTCAGTCGCTAGGTATACATGATGAGGTAGTAAATTGGATTAGACATTGGCTCACTGGGGGAAGCCAGAGACTCGTAGTGGAGGATTGTCATCTATAACAATGATCTGGATGATAATGTGGTGCAATGGACCTGCAGATTTGCTGATGATACAAAGACTGTAGGAGTATTGGTCAGTGAGGAAGGTTTTCAAAACTTGCAGAGAGATCTGGACGAGCTGGAAAAATGGGCTGAAAATTGTCAGATAGAGTTAACTACGGACAAGTGTGAGGTATTGCACATTGGAAGGAAAAATCAAGGTAGAACATAAAAGCTAACTTTTAGGGCACTGAGGAGTACCGTAGATGAGAGGGCTTTCGGAATGCTGATACAAAATTCACTAAAAGTGCCGTCATACGATAGATAGGGTAGTAAAGAGAGCTTTTGGTACATTGGCCTTTATCAATCAAAGTATTGAGTATAAGAGTTGGAATTTTATGGTGAGGTTGTGTAAAGCATTGGTGAGGCCGAATTTGGAGTATTGTGTGCAGTTTTGGTCACCGATTTATAGGAGGGACATTAATAAGGTTGAAAGAATGCAGGCACGGTTTACAGCGATGTTGCCCGGTCTTGTGAAACTGAGTTACAGACAAAGATTGACTAGGTTAGGACTTTATTCGTAGAGCGTAGAAAAATGAGGGGAGACTTGACAGAGGTCTATAAAATTAAACATGGGTATAGATAGAATGAATGAAAGCAGGCTTTTTCCACTGAGATTGGGGAGGGAAAAAAAACAGAGGACATGTTAAGTGTGAAGTGGGAAAAGTTTAAAGGGAACATTGGGGGCGGCACTTCTTCACACAGAGAGTGGTGGGAGTGTGGAATGGGTTGTAAGATGAAGTGGTAAATGCGGGCTTACTTTTAACATTTAAGAAAACTTGGACAGGTACAAGTATGAGAGGGGTGTGTACAGATATGTTCCAGGTGCAGGTCGGTCGGACTATGCAGAAAAATGGATCGGTAGGACCAGGGAAGGCCAAAAGGCCTGTTTCTGTGCTGTAATATTCCATGATGCTATGGCTCTACGGGGGATACTGGAGAAGGCGAGAGGTGCAGGGGAAGGAGCGATAATGGCGACTGTGTGTGTGGAAGTTAAGGTATGACGGAAAAGTGGGAGAGATGTGATGCAGTGGATATCCTGACTCACTGTGGCGAGTTTGCTCGTCGGGGAACAAGTGGTTGACGACTAAGGGAGTCGGGGGTGGGGGTGAATCAGGGGCCTAATGATACAGGGAAAGGTGCAGGCACTGCTGGATGGTGGCAGAAACTGGCGGTGTGTAGAAGAGCGAGGGGGTTATGGAAATGGTCAAGGGTGATAGTAAGGGATAGATTGACTGGAACCGAGAATAAGGAAAAGAGAGTGTTTGGCGTAGACGGGGTGGGGAAGAGTAGGTGAAGTGGGAGTGACTAGCATGGAGAGTTGTGCAGAGGACGGAGGGAGTTACAGAGTAGGGTACGAGTTTAGAGGATGGATGGGATGACGCAAAACGGAGAGGCCTCATTTGGAGTGTGCTTCGCTGTAACTTTCACTTTAAGACTCGGACTGCCAATTTCTACCTGTCACAATCCTTCCTGGAATGTCAGTAATTAAATGGAGTGTTCTGAGCACTCAGTGCTCAACCGCAGGTAGTCCATTTTTAACTCTGTGGTTTGTGATTCACACTTTGGATATCGTGACTGCCGTTTTGTTTATTTTGAGTCTAAGTCTATTGCAGTCTTTTATTTTTATTGATTAAAAAGCATACAAGTCAGAGGAGAAGTTATCTCAAATACGTATTGTGGCGACACATTTCGTGGCACATCCGAACCGACTCACAATCAGATAGCCTACGCGGGTTTGCGAGCACAGAGCTTGGGAGCCTCTGCGCCACGAGGGAGGCTTAAAGTGAAGCTGAAGATTTCGAATAAAGTTTTTTCTTTCGACTGCAGTTACCGACTCCGTGTCGTAATATTAGTGCTGCGTGTAGCACACCGCTACCCCGACGGTCCAAACGATTTTTGGACCAGAAATGACCGACGCCGCCTCTGTCCATGCGGTTTCATTGAAACTGCCGGGTTTCTGGACACAGCGCCCGAACCTATGGTTCCAACAAGCCGAAGCCCAATTCCACGTTCGCCAGATCACCTCAGAAGACACCCGCTACTACTACGTGGTGAGCTCCCTCGACCAGGACACAGCGGCCCAGGACGCGGAGTTCGTACAGTCGCCCCCGGCAAACGGCAAGTACACGGAATTCAAAGCCCTGCTCCTCAGGACTTTCGGACTCTCACGGCGCGAGCGGGCTGCCCGTTTACTGCACCTGGATGGCTTAGGCGACAGACCTCCATCGGCTTTAATGAATGAGATGTTGTCTCTGGCCGACGGACACACACCCTGCCTCATGTTTGAGCAGGCATTCCTGGAGCAGCTGCCCGAGGACATACGCCTGCTGCTGTCCGACGCGGATTTCAGTGACCCCCGGAAGGTGGCAGCCCGAGCGGACTTGCTGTGGAACGCCAAAAAGGTGAGCGGGGCGTCCATCGCACAGATCTCCCAGCCACGCTACCGGCAGCAAACCAGTCCAGGCCCGGCCGCAGAGCCCGCCAACCCCCGGCCCAATGAACTCTGGTGTTTCTACCACCAGCGGTGGGGCGCAGAAGCCCGCCGTTGTCGCCCGCCCTGCAAGTTCCCGGGAAACGCCAGGACCAGCCGCCGCTGATGGCTACGGCGGCTGGCCATCGGGATAGCCTCCTGTATGTGTGGGATAGAAGGTCGGGACGCCGGTTTTTGGTCGATACTAGGGCTGAGATCCGCGTTTTACCTCCGACGAGTTACGACACCAGCAGCAGGGCACCGGCTCTTCCCTGAGGGCCGTGAATGGCAGCACAGTAAGGAAAGATGGCACCCGTCAGGTGCAGCTACAGTTCGGCTCCAGCCACTTCACGTGGGAGTTTACACTGGCCGCCGTAGCCCAACCGCTTCTGGGCGGGGATTTTTTGCGAGCTCACAGCCTACTGGTCGACCTGCCCAGGAAGAGACTGGTACACGCCGAGACCTTTCAGACGTTCTCCCTGGGTGCAGCCCAGTTGCCAGCCCCTCACCTCTGTTCCATCACGCTGTCCGACAACGACTTCACCAGGGTCCTGGCGGATTTCCCATCGGTTCTGGCACCGCAGTTCACAGCGGCCATGCCCAGACACGGCGTACACCACCACATCCCGACCCAGGGACCACCCCTCCACGCCCGTGCTCGGCGGCTTCCCCCGGACAAGCTCCGACCGGCGAAGTAGGAGTTCCAGAGGATGGAGGAATTGGGGATCATCCGGCGGTCCAACAGCCCATGGGCCTCCCCCCTGCACATGGTGCCCAAAGCGACGGGGGGCTGGAGACCGTGCGGTGAATACCGCAGGCTGAACGAGGCTACCACACCGGACCGCTACCCTGTGCCGCACATTCAGGACTTTGCGGCAAACCTGCACGGCGCACGGATCTTCTCCAAGGTCGACCTTGTCCGAGGGTACCATCAAATACCGATGCATCCTGACGACGTCCCCAAAACGGCTCTCATCACCCGGTTTGGCCTTTTCGAGTTCCTCCGCATGCCGTTCGGCCTGAAGAATGCCGCACAGAAGTTCCGGCGGTTAATGGACGCGGTGGGACGGGACCTGGACTTCGCGTTCATCTATTTGGATGACATCCTCATAGCCAGCGGCAGTCGTCAGGAGCATCTGTCCCACCTCCGTCAACTCTGCGCCCGACTGAGTGAGTACGGTCTTACAATCAACCCTGCCAAATGCCAGTTCGGACTCGATACCATTGACTTCCTGGGCCACAGAATTACTAAAGACGGGGCAACCCCTCTGCCCGCTAAGGTAGATGCGGTCCGCCACTTCCCCCGACCCACCACGATCAAAGGCCTTCAGGAATTCGTAGGTGTGGTCAATTTCTACCGCCGCTTCCTCCCTTCAGCTGCCCGGATCATGCGCCCCCTGTTCGCGCTGATGTCGGGTCCGAGCAAAGACATTACCTGGGACGAGGAGTCCGCCGCCGCTTTCGTTCAAACGAAGGAAGCTTTGGCGAACGCCGCAATGCTAGTACATCCCAGAATGGACGCCCCTAACGCCCTCACAATTGACGCATCCAACACGGCAGTCAGTGGGGTGCTGGAGCAACTCATCGCAGGTCGCTGGCAACCCCTGGGGTTTTTCAGCAAACACCTGCAAAACACCCGAGCCCAAGTACAGTGCTTTCGACCGGGAACTGTTGGCGCTCTACCTGGTACTTCCTAGAAGGTCGGCCCTTCACCGCGTTCACGGACCACAAACCGCTTACCTTTACGTTTACGAATGCGTCCGACCCCTGGTCGTCCGGCCAGCAACGCCACCTGTCCTACATCTCTGAATACACGACGGATGTCCGGCACGTCTCGGGTAAGGACAATGTCGTGGCGGATGCGCTCTCTCGCCCTACCGTTCATGCCCTTTCCCAAGGAGTAGACTTTGAGTCGCTGGCAGAGTCACAGCAGGCAGATGAGGAGATTCCGAGTTACAGAACCGCAGTCTCCGGTTTGCAGCTCCAGGACCTCCCCATAGGCCCAGGAGAGAGGACCCTACTCTGACGTCGCCACCGGCCAGCCCCGTCCCGTTGTCCCGGCACCTTGGCGGCGACACCTTTTCTACTCCATTCATAACTTGGCGCATCCCCCCATCCGGACAACTGTCCGGATGGTTTCCAGCAGGTTCGTTTGGCAGGGACTCCGCAAGCAGGTCAGTGAATGGGCCAGAACGTGCATGCACTGCCAAGGTGCAGCGGCACACCAAAGCCCCACCGCAGCAGTTCCACCCCGCCCACCGGCGTTCCGACCACATTCATGTGGATATCGTGGGCCCTCTGCCAGTGTCGGGAGGACCGCGGCACCTCCTGACTACCGTGGACCGGTTCACAAGATGGCCGGAGGCGGTCCCGCTCACCGACACCACCTCCGAATCTTGCGCCCGAGCCCTGATCGCCACCTGGATATCTCGCTTTGGTGTGCCAATACCTCCGACAGAGGCGCCCAGTTCACTTCCAGCCTGTGGTCAGCTATGGCCAGGCTTTTGGGGACTCAGCTGCACCACACCACTGCCTACCACCCACAGTCGAACGGGGTAGTGGAGCGTTTCCACCGTCACCTGAAGTCGGCCCTCATGGCCCGCCTGCGAGGAGCCAACTGGGCGGACGAGCTTCCCTGGGTCCTACTCGGCATCCGCACGGCGCCCAAAGACGATCTGCATGCCTCGTCTGCCGAGTCGTTGTCCCCTGATCGTCCCCGGGGAGTTCATACCAGCCCCAAGGGGGCAAGAGGAAGAACCCGCAGCAGTCCTGGGCAGACTACGCGAGAGGCTCGGCAACCTGACCCCCATACCCACTTCGCAGCATGGGCAGAACCCGACCTGCGTACCCAAAGACCTGCAGAACTGTAAGTTTGTGTTTGTACGAAGGTGTTTGCATCGGCCACCGCTACAACATCCCTACGAGGGGCAGTTTATGGTGCTCCGGTACAACGGATCCACGTTCGTGCTGGCCGTTGGGGGGAGAGAGGAGGTTTTCAAGGTGGACCGACTCAAACCGGCCCACGTGGACCTGGCGCAACCGGTCGAGTTTCCGGCACCGCGGCGCAGAGGCCGACCTCCCAAACAGGTTCCGTCCCAGACTGTGGACATTGGGGGGTGTATCTCCGGTTCTGGGGGGCGGGGTTATGTGGCGACCCATTTCCTGGCACATCCGAACCGGTTCAGAATTAGCCAGCGTTCCGGCTAAGGGAGATAGCCTACGGGGCGTTGCGAGCACAGAGCTTTGGAGCCTCTGCGCCACGGGGGGCAGGTTGAGGGAGGCTTAAAAGCAAGGCTGGGTATTTCGAATAAGGTTTTTTTCTTCGACTGGAGTTACCGACTCCGTGTCGTAATTTTAGCGCTGCATGTAGCACACCGCTACATTACAACGTTTTCTCTTTTAAGATTAAACAAATACAGAACTGGAGCCAAATTTGTGAAGAATACCTTATCGCAAGGTATAAATTTAAATTAGCAACTTTAGCTAATTGTATAGGTAGAGCAGCGCCCAATAACGACGTTAAATCAAACTGTTTCACAGCTTTGAATTCCATATCTACCGCAATTGGCCGCTTGTTCTTATCAACCCATTGTAACCAAAAGGACATATATCACACATAAGCAGCCGAGTAATGCAGCATTGTTAAAGTAGGCAATGCAAAACCTCCATCCTTGTACCATTTTTGTAAGTGACATTTACAATTTTTTGGTGTTTTGTCAAAAATATTTAAGTATTGCTCCTTACATATTGTATGCCAACGCTTTAGATACTATTACGAGCAAGAATCCTTTGAGGAAGGGATCCATTGGAAGAATTTATCATTTATTATTAGAATGGGATAAGCGCCCTTTATTTAAGGTTAAACAAGATTGTGAGAAAGAACTTAATTTGACTTTTATGACGGAGGACTGGATGCGGATTTTGAAGTTGGTTAACTCTGCTTCGATTTGTGCTGGTCATTCGCTGATTCAATTTAAAATTTTACATAATTATATTTGAGTCTTTTTGTCTAAAAATTGTTAAGAGGAGCTGTTGTTCATTTTATATCAGCTCAATATTATACAGTACAAGATTTCGTCAGTGTATATTCCTTTCTTTGTACTTTTATTGACGTATGTATTTGCGATAACTTCTCCTCTGACTTGCATTTACCCTTATGCTTTTAAATCAATAAAAATAAAAGATTGAAATAGACTCAGAAAAATGAAAATATTTCCTATTGCTTATAGTTATACTGATAGATGTAAAACTGAGACAGCACACTGACCTACATATTTTGATCTTGTTCTATACTGGAACAGATTTTGAAGTCAGTTTTTCTACAATTTCTGATGTACTTCAAAATAATTTACAACCTAAAAAATTAACTGTACTCTTTCGAATAATTCCTCAAAATATCCGCGGTCTGTCTTTGTCTGACCTATATGTTATTGCTATCCATATACCAGTACATGTTTTCTTTAATGTCAAAAGTGAGCCCGCATTCACCACTTCATCTGGCACCTCATTTCACACTCCCACACACTCTGCGCGAAGAAGCCCCCTCTGATGTTCTCTTTAAACTTTCCCCTCTTCACTCTTAACCCATGACCTCTGTTCTTTTTTTTCTCCCCCGGCCTCAGTGGAACAAACCTGCTTGCATTCCTATCATAATTGCATACGCCGCTATCAAATCACTCCTGGTTCTCCTACGCTCCATGGAATAAAATCCTATTCAACCTTGCTCTGTAACTCAATTTCGCTGTCTGAACCCGGGAGTATGTGAGGGGACAGTGTGTGGGGGGGGGGGGGGTGGAGATTCACTCTGTGTCTGACCCCTGAAATCTGTGTTGGGACGGTGTTGAAGGCGCCTCACTCTGTGTCTGATCTCGGGTGCGTGTGATGGAATGGTGTGGAGGGAGATTCGCTCTGTGTCTGACACCAGTAGTGTGTGATGGGACGGTGTGGAGGGAGATTCACTCTGTGTCTGACCCCGGGAGTGTGTGATGGGACGGTGTGGAGGGAGATTCACTCTGTGTCTGATCTCGGGAGTGTGTGATGAGACGGTGTGGAGGGAGCTTCACTCTGTGTCTGATCCCGGGAGTGTGTGATGGGACAGTGTGTAGGGAGATCCACTCTGTGTCTGACTGGGGGAGTGTGTGATTAGACGGTGTGGAGGGAGTTTCATTCAGCGTCTGTCTCAGAAAATGTGTTTTTTACTACTACTAAATTTGTTGTGTTGGATCGGAGCGCCGAGGGAACTTCACGGCTTTTCTAACCCCGACACTGTGTGATGTATCGATGCTTAGGGAGCGTCACTCAGTGTCTGATTTCAGGAGTTTCTGGTGAGATTGATTGAACGTGTCCCCACTCTCTGGGAGTCATAGACTCATGTAATTACGGCGTGGCGACAGCCTCCAATCAGAGATCCGGAGCGGGAAGTGAAGTGTGCTTTAGAAAGCAGCCCCTCGCGTTTGTTTGAATGAAAACCAATCAGCGAGGCGCGTTGATTAACAAGGGGAAACCAGGTAAGCCAGGGGCTACTGTTGGTGGATTTGTTTTTAGTTTATGTATTGTGTCCTTATTTATAATTGCACAGTTCGAACAGTAAGCACGCCTGTTCGGAGAGTTAAATGCTCGTCTTGCAGGACGCGAGACGGCAGGGAGACCTGAAGAGTCTCTGACAACTTCACCTGTGCGAAGGTCATCCGGCTGTTGTTTCTAACATTAAGGGGCTGGAAGTGGAACTGGATCATTTGGGAAACCTGTGGCTGATAGGGAGGACTTATAATGAGGAAGTTAGACAGATTGTGCAGGTCACAGGAAACTGGGTGACAGTCAGGCCAATGAAAAATGTTTAAACAGACAGGCCCAGTTCAGTGATCCCCCTGTGGCCAACCCCCACAATAACAGGTCTATCACTTTGTATGTTTTTGGATTGGCGGAGGGGTCAAATGACCCGGTAGAGGGAAGTATCTCAGATCAGGTGTCTGGCGCTGATATTGGCTCTGTGGTTCAGAAACGAAGTGGGGGAGGTGGGTGTCGATGAGGAGAGCTGTGCGATTGGGGATCATTTGTTAGGGGATTAGAAGAACATAGAAACATAGAACAATACAGCACAGTGCGGGCCCTTCTGCCCACAATGTTGTGCCGAACCTTAAACACTGCCTCCCATATAGCCCCACACTATAAATTCCTCTGTATACCTGTCTAGTAGTCTCTTAAATGTTACTGGTGTATCTGCCTCCACCACTGACTCAGGCTGTGCATTCCACGCACCAACCACTCTCTGAGTGAAAAACCTTCTTGAATATCCCCCTTGAAGATTCCACTCCTTAATTTCAAGCCATGTCCTCTCGTATTCTACAGTGGTGTCCTGGGGAAGAGTCGCTGGATGTCCACTCTATCTATTCCTCCTAATATCATGTATTAAGAGGATACCTTGTGTCTCTATCATGCCACCACTCATCCTCCTTCTCTCCAAAGAGTAAAACACTAACTCCTTTCATCTCCGGTCATAATCCGTACTCTCTAAACCAGTCAGCATCCTGGTAAATCTCCTCTGTACCCTCTCCAATGCTTCCACATCCTTCCTGTAGTGAGCTGACCAGACGACACAGTACTCCAAGTTTGGCCTAACCGGAGTTTTATACAGCTGAATCATTACAGCTCGTTTCTTAAACTATATCCCTCGACTTATGAAAGCTAACACTCCATAAGCTTTCTTATCTACCCTACCTACTTGTGAGTTATGTGTGCCACCGAGAGATTCCTGGATGGTATTTGGCCTCCAGAGTAATTGGGACACTATCATTTTGAGCGGGTCCTTTACACTCTTACCTGGGAGGGTGAGCAGGCCGGGTTTGGTAATTGCAATTCCAGAAATAGGAAGACAACACCGATTAACACGTGGCGCAGTTGTCGTGGTATCAATGAGGGCTTCTGATAGCTGGATCGCTCGGTCCTCTTCCAAGGAAGGTGCGACTACTGTATAGGTCTATTTCAATACAATCTAAGTTGAATTTTCAGTCAATCTTACATGAATAGCCATAAATGCAGCCAGACGAAACAGCTTTACTCCAGGAGCAAGGTGCAGAAACACCTATAATATGTAAGGCTTAAAATAGGCAACAACGCAGCTTGAGTCCCGGGGTCCACAGAATGAATCAGGAATCTGGATTCGACACTAACAGAGGTTGTCTTCTGCCGAGCGAACATTAGGGGTGGTACATACACCTGCCGGGAGGCCGCAACACAGCGCCCCCACGTTCAGCAGCCACTTCATTTTCTCCACCATTAAGCAAATCTCACCGTTTCCACCAGGACTGGACTGGATCTAATATCCCAGGGGGAAGTTCTACCATTAAAGAGGGGGAGGAGTTGGGATTGAACTGGAGATGTAGGGGGATGAAGAACAGAATGCCAAAACAGATGTTGGAGTGTTCGTTGGGACAGATGTTGTTAAGTCCACAGACAACGTGGGGAACCTAAATGTTGAGCCTGCTGGGACTCATGTTCTGCGCTGCCTCCGTTTCAATGCGGGAAGTATTGTACGAAAGACCGACCGGCTCAGGGAAGGGGTCAACCGCTGGCATTATGATATTGTAGACATTAGTGAGACGCCGTTGCAGGGAGGGCAGGAGCGTTAGCACAACATTCCCGGTTTCCGTTGTATTAGTCTTGATGAAGCAGGAAGTGTTCGAATTTGAGGGGCGGCGTTAAGGCCACATGGGATTCATTGACAAACTCCGGGAGAGAGGGGTTCGTGTGCCTCTTTGACAGGGACGTTAATGTGCACGGAATGCAGGGAAATGTTTCTTGTGCAGTCAGAAGTGATTTAGCTCAATTGGCATATCGCAATATTGTAGGCAGTAGGGTCTGCTCTGTTCGGTGATTTACGTTCACTGCTCTGCAGGAGGGGCAAAAAGACAGACAGGCACATCGAGGGTGCAGAGAAGGTGGTGGGGTAAATCAAGGACTTTGACGATGGAATTTGGAACACAGAGAATATCCACTTCACAGACAGCATAGGCAGTGAGCGAGCCACACAGCTGTCACTGTGATACCAACACACCCCTCACCATGAGTTGGACACAACCCCGACCGGACGCTGAGCGACCACAAACCGGGTTCTTCTGGATGGGAGGGGAGAGGTGCAACTGACCAAGCAGGGGAAAGTCTCACCGGTCAGGTCTCTGAAACTAACTATGGGTCTGTGGCTCATCAATGAATGGGGTGAAATCTGACGAGCTGTATCGATAGGAATGTCTTTGTTAGGGGAACGGAAAAGAGGTGCTGTGGACGAGAACGAGATTCCTCGATGGTATGCGGTTGTTATAGTCACCAGTATATAGGTAGGAAAAGGGAGCAGGTTCTCGAAACTTATTTATGTGCAGGTGTGGGGAAAATGAGAAAGAACATTCAGTTTAATATGTGGCTGAAGAGTTAGTGTTGCAGCGCACATAATATGCATCAAATATAAAGATAACAAACATATCTAGGATATCACTAAAATACTTTCACGGATTAACACACACACACTCACACATTTCTGCAGCTTGATGCCGCTGGGCATTCACAAAAGAGATTGTATTCTGCCGATTGAACACCAGGGGGCAGCACATACAAACATTTTGAGGCCATGCATCACCGCCCCCACCTTGCTCAACTCCTTCATTTCATCTTCCATGAGTAACTCTGTCAATTTACACCTGAATTGGAATCGAACTAATATCCCAGCGGTAAGTTTGCCATTAAAATTTGAGAGTGGTAGTATTAACTAGAATTCTGAAAAAAATCAAGAAGCAAAGGTTGAGCCTGCTGGAACTCATGTTCTGAGCTGCGTACATTCCAATGCAGGAAGTATTGTTTGAAGGGGAGATGCTCTCAGGTCAGGGGTCAACGCCTCTAAGCCTGACACGACAGATATTAGTGAGATTTCATTGCATTTGGGACAGTACCGTTTGCATAAGCTATGAACGAGGCACACAACCCTCACTGTGACGCGGAGATATTCTTCAATGGGACACTGAAAGTGTTTCGGTGTCACTGCCAGAACCCACATCTGACAGGAACACGCCCCTCATCTTGATACTGACACACTGACACACTGCCACACAGCAGGATCTCACCACACAACGATGCCAACACAGAGACCGGACATGAACTGTAACCCGAATAAAGTACATAACAATCTCCCTTTCCAAAACCACTCCCCGACTCCATCACCCTACCCCTACACTATTCCCAGTTATAGTCAAACATCAGTACATCACTCCCGTCTACGTCATCCATCCCTCGCCGACAAGTAACCCAGTCTCCGTGACCCACATCCTCTCCTGCACACTTCGCCTTCTCCACCATCCAGTCCGTACCCATACGCCCCGCTCCGTCAACGTGATACACTCCACCCTCTAAACGCTTCCCATCTAGGTCGTCCCTCCACTCCTCTCCCACTCTGTGACATAGGCAGTTGTGCGGAGTATGAGGGAGAGATGATGGCTGGTGTTTCACCTGTCCTCGTAGCATGGATATCGATCGCCAGGAACTGAATCTCTCCACAACTCTGCATGCACAGGCCGGTCATGTGATTCCACAGCACTTGCATCAGTGTTTGCATTCTCACCACCCTTTCCCTGGCCTCCTCTCTCCTCCCCTTCCTTCCTCTAACGGCAGCACACAATCCGCTCACACACAGACGCAGTCTCCGAGAGACACACACAATTCATGACGACTGGAAAGCCGAATGATGGGTATTGGTGAGTAGGGAGAACGGAGGAGGGAGTGGGTTACGTACTTTTGCTGACTCCGGTAGGGTGAGCTGCGATGATGCGGAAGCTACTTCACATGTCTGACCCCGGGAGTGTGATGGGATAATGCTTAGGGAGCTTCGCTGGTTATCAGACCCAGGATCTGAGTGTTTGGAAGGATTGGACGGAGCCTCACTCTGTGTGTGACCCCGGAATGTGTGTTGAAACAATATGGAGGGAGTTGCACTCTGTGTATGATCCCGGGGGCCTGTTGATCGTTGAGGAGGGAGCGTTACTCAGTGTATGTTTCCAGGAGTGTGTGATGGGATTGTATGGAGGAATTCTCACTCTGTCTTTGACTCCTGGCCATGGGTCAGTAGCTTTCGGCATTTAAGCAGACTCCAAACAAAGATAGGGAACAAGAAAATGGCGCCTCACACGTTCTGCACCAACGGCTGAATCTGAACATCCTTTCTGTGGCCTCACTCTCCTCCTCCTTCCTCTTTTCACAACCCACCATTCCTTCTCTACGATTCTTTTTGAATAATATATTTTACTGAAGGAACGGCACAATATAGAATACATAATGGATTACATATTCTCCATTTTGCTTTTCTTTCTTACCCCGAAACAAACCTCCCCGCACCCACCCTCCCCGAGCATCCAATGACAGCTAATGTATTTACAATACAACACTTCACAAATACAAGTACAGACATTTCACAGCCTCACCCCCACACTACTTCAAGACGAAGTCCCACACACATCTGCACCATCTCAGATGATCTAGAATGCACTCATATTATAATTCATCAACCAGCCTGTGAGGTAAACCATATGCGTGGTAAAAGGGAAGCAAATTCCCAAGTACAATCACATGGCCTCAACTGGTACGTTATTACTTAAGACTCCCAAAATGTGACACGAAAGTCTCCCATTTCGAATAGAACTTATTCACAGTTTCCCTCAGAGTGAATTTAATAATTTCTAATTTCAGAAAAAAAAAACATTAAGTCCTCTAACCAAGCAGCAGCAGATGGGGGAGTGGCAGATTTCCAGACCAGCAAGATTCTCCTACGGGCCAACAGCGATGTAAGTGAAATGACATCCGACTGGTTTGCATTGAAACCCAAAACATCATCTGCCACAGCAAATACAGTAATAAACGGGCAAGGTTTCAGTATCACCCCCAAAACCTCACTGATAATTTAAACAAAACCTGTGCCCAGCAGCCATCAGGCCGAGGGCAAGACCAAACTGCATGCACTAAACTAGCCGGAGTGAAGGAACACCTGTCACAGCCAGCGTCTGTCCCAGGATATATGTCAGCACGCCTGGCTTTACTTAAATGTACTGTGTAAAACTTTAAATTGTATGAGCCCCAGTCTAGCACATGATGACGTGGAATGAACCATATTCAATGCTTTTGACCAATATTCCTCAGCCAGACCCACACCAAGGTCATCCTCCCAGCTAGTCGTAGTTTTGTTTAGATCTTGAACTCCCAAAGACATCAGCTGCAAGTATAGTACAGAGATCAGCCCTTTAATAATAAAGCTAATAGTGAGTTTGTCCCACAACATAGCAGGTGGTAGATCAGGAAAAGAGGGAAATTTTTCCTTGACATAGTGTAGAATCTGCAGGTACTGAGAATAAAATGATTATACGAAAGACCATATTTACCGCACAGGTTTATCAAAACTATTAAATATATTATCAGGTGAACAAATCTTTAATGCGCATAAGAGCGTTCAAAACTCATTGTCAAAAAACTGAATCGACTGTGGAGGGAAGAAATAGATGGTTTCTATGAATGAGACCCAAAACTGAGCTGATGCGATATTGATTAAACATTTTGAGGGTGAAGAGTACGATAGGGTCAAATGTGAATTGAGAGGATTTCAATGGCAATGTTCTATGACCCCCCTTTCTTAACACCTTGAAATAATTTAGTTGAATTAAGTGCATTGGAAAGAGGCTCAACTGCAATTGCAAAAAGATTTTATGATTCTTAAGTGGGTGAGTGAGCAGCTGGACGTCCTGGTCCATATATGTACCAACGAGATCGGTTTGTATGGGAAGGTGGTTCTGCAAAGTGAGGTCAGGGATTTAACTATTAAATTACAGGAGTGTCCCACCACCCGTCCCAGTGTGCCCAGACCTGGGAAGACCATAGGGTTTAGCACGTGGCTCAAGTTACGGTGCAGTTGGGAGGGCTTCAAAATTCACTGTGTTTATTCTAAGGAACGTGGGATGTCTACAGAAGAGATGGTAGACCGTTTGCACATAACCTGGAGGGGAACTGATATCCTAGCGGGAAGGTTTGTCATGACTGTGCATAAGAGTCTTTGGTAGAGTACTTGAACTGGAGGTGCAGGGGGATGGGATGAATCAACACATTGAATTATGATATTGTAGCCGTTATTGAGAATAGGGTGCAGGAGGGCCAAGCGGGTCTGCACGATTATTCGGGTTTCACTATTTTCAGACGTGAGAAACTGGAGGAATTACAGGAGGAGGAGTGACATTACAGGGCTGAGAAAATGTCACCGCATAACACAGTCAGAACAGACAAGACAACTTGTCTAAGTGAGGCTTTATGGGTGGAAATATAGAAACATAGAAAACTTACAGCGCAAAACATACAAATCTACGCCCAAAATGTCCCTACCTTAGAAATTCTTAGGCTTAAACATAACCCTCCATTTTTATAAGCTCCATGTATCTATACAAAAGTCTCTTAAAAGAGCCTATTGTAACCGGCTCCAACGCCGTTGCCAGCAGCCCATTCCACACACTCACCACTCTCTGCGTATAACACGTATCCCTGAGATCTTCTGCGTAACTAGTCCCCAGCACCTTAAACTTGTGTCCTCTTGTGGTAAACATTTCAGCCCTGGGAAAAAGTCTCTGACCATCCACACTATCAAAGCCAGTCATCAATTTATACACCTCTGTCAGGTCACCTCTCATCATCCGTCGCTCCAAGGAGAAAAGGCCGAGTTTCCTAATCTATTCTCATAAGACATGCTCCCCAATCCAGGCAACATCCTTGTAAATCTCCTCTGCAATCTTTCTATGGCTTCCACACCCTTTCTTCAATGTCTCTCATCATCTTATACATCCCCTTGGATCCCACGCCTCCTTACTTCCTCCATAAGCCTTGCATGGTGTATTTTAACAAATGACTTGTTGAAATCCATGTACACTATATCTACTGTTCTTCCGTCATTGGAATGAGCTTCCTGTGGAAGTAGTAGAGGCCAGTTCAGTTATGTCATTTAAGGTAAAGTTGGATAGGTGTATGGACAGGAAAGGAGTGGAGGGTTATGGGCTGAGTGCGAGTAGGTGGGACTATGTGAGATTAAGAGTTCGCCACGGTCTAGTAGGGGCTAGATGGCCTGGTTCCGTGCTGTGATTGTTATATGTTTATATGGTTATATGGTTATTAATAGGAATGAGGAAATGAGGAATAGGAAAAAAAATAGAAAATAAAAACTTCGGTCCACAAAGTTGCGCCCAGCATCTCCCTACCTTAGAAATTACTAGGCTTACACATAGCTCTCTATTTTTAGTAGCTCCATGTACCAGTACAAAAGTCTGTTTAAAAAGCTTATTGCATCCGCCACCGTTGCCGGCAGCCCATTCCACACATGCATCACTCTCTGCGTATAATACTCACCACTGTCATTTCCCCTGTACCTTCTCCCCAGCACCTGAAACCTGTGACTTCTTGTGGCAACCATTTCAGCACTAGCAAAAAGCCTCTGACTATTCACAATCAGTGCCTCTCATCATCTTATACACTTCTGTCCGGTCACCTCTCATCATCTGTCGCTCCAAGAAGAAAAGGCCGAGTTCACTCAGTCTGTTTTCATAAGACCTCTTCCCCAGTCCAGGCAACTTCCGATTTATTTCCCACATTGAGGCGACCAGAACTGAGAACAGTCCTCCAAGTGGGGTCTGACCAGGGTCCTATGAGGCTGCAACATTACCTCTCTGCTCCTAAATTCAATTCGACGATTGATGAAGGCCAATACACCGTATGCCTTCTTAACCACAGCGTCAACCTGCGAAGCTGCTTTGCAGCGCAGTCCCTATGGACTCGGACCACCAGATCACACTCTTCCTCCACACTGCCAAGAGTCTTGCCATTAATTTTATATACTGACATAATATTTGACCTACAAAAATTGAACACCAGACTTATCTGTGTTGAACTCCAACTGCTCTTTCTCAGCCCAGATTTGCATTTTATCAATGTCCGGCTGTAACATCTGACAGCCCGCCACTCTATCCACAACACCTCCAAAATTTGTTTCATCAGCAATCTTAATAACCCATCTCTTCACCTTCTCACCCAGGTCACTTATAAAAATCAGGAAGAGTGAAGATCCCAGAACAGATCCCTGAGGCACACCACTGATCTCCGGCCTCCATGCAGAATATGACCCGTCTACAGCCACGATGGAAAACCACTTCTATGGGCACGCCAGTTCCGGATCCACAAAGTAAGTCCCCTTGGATCCCATGCCTCCTTACTTTCTCAATAAGCCTTGCATGGAGTACTTTAACAAATGTCTTGCTGAAATCCATATACACTACATCTACTACTCTTCCTTTGTCAATGGGAATGAGGAAATGAGGAATAAGAAATGTATCGTTATGACATTGGAGCCACATTGCAGACCAGTGAACAGTCTGCTGGATTAGGAGGAACAGATCTATGGAGATATAGAAGTCTGTTAGAACCATAGAACCATAGGGCATTACAGCGGAGATACAGGCCTTTAGGCCCTTACTGGCTCTGCCGAAACATTTTCTGCAGATCAGCAGGACCCGCTGACCTGTACCTGGACCATATCCCTCCATACCCTTCACATCCATGAACCTGTCGAAGTTTTTCTTAAAAATTCAAATTGAGCCACCATTTTCCACTTCATCTGGCAGCTCATTCCACACTGCCACCACTTTCTGTGTGAAGCGGCCACCCCCAATTTTCCCATTAATCTTTTGCCCCTTCACCCTTAATTCATGTCCTCTGTTGTTTTTCACTCCCCTAGCCTCAGTGTAAAAAGCATGCTTGCATTCACTCTGTCGATACCCATCATAATTTTATATACCTCTATCAAATCTCCCCTCATTCTTCCATCCTCCAGGGAATAAAGTCCTAACCTATTCATCCTTTCTCTGTAACTGTTTCTCAAGTACCGGCAACATCCTTGTAAAACCTCTCTGCTCTCTTTCAACCTTAGTAATATGTTTCCAGTAAGTTGGTGACCAAAGCTGTATACAACACTCCAAATTCGCCGTCGCTGTTGCTTATACAACCTCCCCACAACTTTCTAACTCTTATACTCAATACGTTGATTTGTATAGGCCAATGTATCAAAACTCTACATGTGAAGAAACTTTTACGGAATGTTTTGTCTGTATTCCCAGATCCCTTTGTTCGAATGCACTCCTCAGTGCCCTACGATTCACCCTGCATGTTCTACCTAGCTTTATCCTTCCAAAGTGCAATACCTCACACTTGTCTGTATTAGGCTCACCTACAATTTTCCCATTTGGTCGAAATCCTTCTGCAAGCTTTGGAAACTTACCCCACTGTCCACCATATCTCCAAGCTCTGCATCATCAACAAATTTGTTGATTCAAATTACCACATTATCATCCAGATCATTGAGATAGATGACAAACAACAATAGACCCAGCACTGATCCCTATGACACATCACTAGTCACAGGCCTCCACTGAGAGAAGCAATCCTCCACTATCACTCTCTGGCGTCTCCCACTGAGACGGTATCTAATGCAATTTACCACCTCATCATGTATACTTAGCGACTGAATCTTCGTAACTTATCTCCCATGCAGGACATTGTCAAAGGCTTTACTGAAGTCTATTTAGACAACATCCACTGCCTTCCCTTCCTGCACTTTACATTACATCCCAACTCCTATACTCAGTGCTCTGATTTTTAAAGACCAGCATACCAAAAGCTTTATTCACCACCCTATCCACATGCGATTCCATTTTCAGGGAACTATGCACCATTATTCCTAGATCACTCTGTTTTACTGCATTCCTCAATGCCTAACAATTTACCATGTATGTCCTATTTAGAATTTTCCTACTAAAATGTAGCACCTCACACGTATCAGCGTTAAACTGCATCTGCTATCATTCAGCCCACTCTTCTAACTGGCCTAAATCTCGCTATAAGCTTTGAAAGCCTACTTCATTATCCACCACGCCACCTACTCAGCATCATCTGTATAATTACTAATCAAATTTTCCATCCCATCATCCAGATCATTAAAGTATATGACAAACAACATAATCGTACCAGAACCTGCTGGTGTGAGTCACGAGACTCTTCTAACTTTTTCCTGTAGGTTGAGGGGTAATAATCGATCTTGAGGCGCCTGTACCTCCTTCCCGATGGATGAGGGTTAGAAGCTGTTCCTGAACCTGGTGGTGCGGTTCCTATGGCTGCTGTACATTCTTCCTGATGGCTGAGGGGTATTAACTGTCCTTGAACCTAGTGGTGTGGGTCCTGAGGCGCCTGTACCTCCTTCCCGATGGTTGAGGGATAATAACTGTCCCTGAACCTGGTGGTGTGAGTCCTGAGGAGTCTGTAGCTCCTTCCTGATGGTTGAAGGATAGAAGCTGCTCTTCAGCCTGGTGGTGTCAGTCCTCAGGCTCCTGTACCTCATTCCCGATGGATGAGTGGTAATAACTGTCCCTGAACCTGGCGGTGTGAGACCTGAGTCTCCTGTGCCTCATCCCTGATGGTTGAGTGGTAATAACTGTCCCTGAACCTGGTGGTGTGGTTCCTGAGGCATCTGTACCTCTTTCCCGATGTCTGAAGGATAGAAGCTGTTCCTGAACCTGGTTGTGTCATTCCACAGGACCCTGTACCTCATTCCTGATGGTTGAGTGGTAATAACCGTTGCTTAACCTAGTGGTGTGGTTCCTCAGGCGCCTGTACCTCCTTCCCGATGGTTGAGGGGTGATAACTTTTGCTGAACCTGGTGGTGTGGTTCCTGAGGCGCCTGTACCTCCTTCCCGATGGTTGAGGGATAGAGGCTGTTCCTGAAACTGGTCGTGTGGATCCTAATTCTGCTGGAACCCTTTCCTGCTGGTTGAGGGGAAATAACTCTTACACAACCTGGTAGTGAATGGCCTGAGGTTCCCGAACATTCTTCCTGATGGATTCGGTTTACTAACTGTCGCTGAATCTGTTGGAGAGCGTTCTTTGTCTCTCGTAACTTCGGCCCGAAGGGTGAGGAGTAATAAATGTTTCTAAACCCGGTGTGTGAAATTCGAGGCTCCTGTACCACCTTCCTGATGGTCGAGAGATAATAACTGTTCCTGAAGCTGGTACTATGAGTCCTGAGGCTCGGGGACCTATATCCCGGCACTTGAAGGGAAATAACTGTCCCTGTACCTGTTCGTGTGGGTCCTGAGGCTCCTGTACCTCCTACCTGATGGCTGAGGATTACTAACCGGTCCTGAACATGATGATGTGAATTGCGAGGCTCCTGTACCTGCATCCTGAAGGCTGAGGTGAAATAACAGTTCCTGAACTAAGGGGTGTGTGTCTTCAGGCCCGACATCTACAGTGAATGATTCTGCGAAAAATGGATGGTTGCAGGGTAATCTCCATTCAGTGAGTTTACCCGTAACAATCTATATCAGAAATGACATGATGTCTCTCTGTGGGTTCAGAATTTCTTTGTCAGCAAAACTGAAACCGTCACTCACTGTTCTTTGTTCCCCATTTACAGAACAAACTTGTTGCCATGGATGCATAACAGGAAAGGTACTTGTTACTTTACTCAACGGTGGCAAAACCTGACGATGAGGCGAAGAAAGAATGTTCAAACAAAGATTCAAAGCTACTGGTAATGAGCTCAATCGAGGAAGAGGTTTGTTCCAGACGATGTGAGGATGACTCCACACTGTCCAGGGCCTGACAAAGTGAATGTCCCAACACGCTCTCCCGTCTATCAATCCCGGGGTCAGACACAGAGGGAATCTCCCTCCGCACCGTCCCATCACACACTCCCGGGGTCAGACACAGAATGAATCTCCCTCCACACTGTTCTATCACACACTCCCGGGGGAGAGTTTTTGGGAGAGTTGCTGAACTTGAGTTGCAGGGGGATGGGATTCAGAACTCCAGAGCAGAACGGAGTCGATATGGAGACAGATGATGTTAAGACTGCAGAAAAAGTCAGATATCAAGACTATATGAATAATACGAATTGTGCACTCAGCACTGTATATTTCAATGCAAGAAGCGTTAAAAAAGGCGGTCGATCTCAGGGAATGAATCTATACAGTGAATTATGAAATTGTGGACATTACTGTGAATTGTGTGTAGGAGGAGCAAGCAGGAGAACACGATATTTCTGGTTTCCCTATTTTTAGACGTGGGAAAGAGGAAGGAATTAAAGGAGGATGGATGACATTACTCGCCTGAGAAAATTTTTCTGCAGGGGACAGTCAGGGCAGGCAAGAAAATTCGACTGTGAGGTTTTATGGGTGCAAATGAGGAATAAGAAATATATGGCAATGTTACAACATAGAACATGGAATAGAACGACACATTACAGGCCCTTCAGCCCACAATGCTGTGCCGACACTTAGATAATGCCCCCCATATCATCCCCCACCTTAAATTCTCCCTTACACCTATCTAGTAGCCTCTTAAATTTCACTACTGTTTCTGCTTCCACCCCAGAATCAGGCAGTGCATTTAACGCACCAACCACTCAATGTGTGAAAAAAATACTTCCTCTAATATTCCCCTTGAACGTCCCACCCAGTGTCTTAAAGCCATGGCCTGTTGTATTGTGTATTGCACAGTGGTGCCCTGGGGAAGAGGCACTGGCTCTACACTTTATTTACTCCTCGTAATAGCTTGTTTACCTCTATCATTTCTGCTCTCATCCCTCTGCTCTCCAAAGATTAAAGTCCTAGCTCCCTTAATCTCTGATCAAATTGCATACTCACTAAACCAGGCAGCATCCTGGTAAATCTCCTCCGTACCCTCTGCAATGCTTCCACATCCTTCCTCTCGTGAGGCGACCAGACTGGACAAGTTCTCCAAGTGTGGCCTAACAAGGATTTTATGGAGCTGCACCTTTATATCGCGACTCCAAAACTCTATCCCTCGACTTATGAAAGCCTGCACCCCATAGGCTTTCTTATCTACCCTATCTATCTGTGAGGCAACTTTCAGGGATCTGTGGATACGTACCACCAGATCACTTTGCTCCTCCACTACCAAGTATCCTGCCAATTACTTGGTACTCTGCCGTGGAGATTGATCTTCCAAAGTATACCACCTCACACTTCTCCGAGGTGAACGTGTCTGCCGCTTTTCACTGGGAAATGAATAACCAGGCGTAAACGTCCTATCACGGACGGACCTCAACCCCGTGTATGACCTCGGAGTGTGTGTGTTGGAACAATACGGCAGTGCGCAATGGATAGTTGTGCAGTGAGCGTTATTCAGTGTATGTTTCCAGGAGTGTGTGATGGGATTATATGGAGTAATGCATGCCCTGTCGCTGACTACAATTAATGGGCCAGTGGATTTTGGCGTTTAAGCAGACTCCAATCCGAAATAGGGAGCAAGGGAAATGGTAACTCACATGTTCAGCTCCAACGGCAGCAATCTGAACACCCTTTCTGTGGACCCAATCTCCGCCCCTTCCGTACCCTGTTCTCAGCACACCATTCCTTCTCTATCATTCTTAAGTGGGTGAGTCAGCAGCATATATGTACAAATGAAAACACGCTGTACGGGAAGCTGGTTTTGCAAAGTGAGATCAGGGATTTAGCTATTAAATTAAAGGAAAGGACCACCAGATATAGGACGACCGTACAGTTTAGCAGGTGGTGTAAGTGGGAGGGCACCGAAAATTGGAGTCATAGCAATTTTCTCCAAGGAAGGTGGGATCTGTACAGAATAGATGGAAGACATTTTTCACCTGAACTGGAGGGGAACTGATATCCCAGCGGGAAGGTTTGTCAGTACTGTGCATGAGAGTTTTTGGGAGAGTTGATGAAATTGAGTTGCGGGGGGGGGGGGGGTGGGATGGGAATCAAAGCTCCAGAGCAGAGCAGAGTCGATATGGAGGCAGAACTAGTTAGGCCCGCAGAAATAGTCAGATATCAAGAGTTTATGCGTAATACGACTGGTGCACTGAGCTCCGTATTTTTCAATGCAAGAAGCTTTAAAAAGGCGGATGATCTCAGAAAATGAATCAATACAGTGAATTACGAAATTCTGGACATTACTGAGAATTGGGTGTCGGAGGTGCAAGCAGGAGATCACGATATTTCCCGGTTCCCTATTTTTAGTCGTGAGAAAGAGGAAGGAATTGAAGGAGGAGGGGTGAATTACTGGGTTGAGAAAATTTTACTGCAGTGTAAAGTCAGGCAGACAAGAAAATTCGACTTTGTGAGGCTTCATGGGTGGAAATGACGAATAAGAAATGTATGGCAATGTTACAACATACAACAAAGTATAGAATAACACATTACAGGCCATTCGGCCCACAATGCAGTGCAGACACTTAAACAATGCCCCCCATATAACCCCTCACCTTAAGTTCTTCCATACACCTGTCTAGTAGTCTCTTAAGTTTCACTAGTGTATCTGCCTCCACCACTGACTCAGACAGTGCATTCCACTCACCAACCATTGAGTAAAAAAACCCTTCCTCTGATATCCCCCTTGAACTTCCCACCCCTTACCTTAAAGCCATGTCCGCTTGTACTGAGCAGTGGTGCCCTGTGGAAGGGGCGCTGTCTGTCCACTTTATCTATTCCTCTTAATATCTTGTATACCTCTATCTTTTCTCCTCTCATCCTCCTTCTCTCCAGAGAGTAAAGTCCGAGCTCTCTTAATCTCTGATCAAATTGCATACACTCCAAACCAGTTGGCATCCCGGTAAATCTCCTCTGCACCCTCTCCAATGCTTCCACATCCTTCCTATAGTAAGGTAACCAGACTGGACACAGTTCTCCAAGTGTGGCCTAACCAGGGTTTTATAGGGCTGCACCTTTACATCGGGACTGTAAAACTCTATCCCTCGACTTATGAAAGCCTACACCCCATAGGCTTTCTTATCTCTCTTATCTATCTGTGCTGCAACTTTCAGTGATCTGTGGACATGTACCCCCACATCCCTCTGATCCTCCCCACTACCAAGTATCCTGCCATTTAGTTTGTACTCTGCCTTGGAGTTTGTCCTTCTAAAGTATACCACCTCACACTTCTCCGAGGTGAACGTGTCTGCCACTTTTCACTGGGAAATGAATAATCAAGCGTAAACGTCCTATCGGAAGGACAGACAGGTGGGCAGAGTGAGTGGGGTGGCTCTGCTGGTGAGGATTGAAATTCAGTCCCTTGCGAAGTGTGACATAGAATCAGGAGATGTAGAGTCAGCATGGATAGCAGTGAGAAATTGTAAGAGCAATTTGATACCTCCTTTGTTCCTGATGTTTCTTACATTGTCGGACACGCACACTAGCCCTTCTACCGAACTACCTTTAACACCATTATTCTGTTTCTCTTTCCTCAAATGCTGGATCTGGCTTTACTCCATGTACTGTACTTGCAGCTCTCGCATGGCCTTTATCCTTCTCCACCTCACAATCTGCTCTAACACTCCGGTTCCCCTCCCCCTGCAAATCTAGTTTAAACCCCCCGGTGCAACACTAGCAAACCTTCCCGCATCAGTTCAGGTGCAACCCGTCCCGTCGGTACAAGCCCCACCTTCCCTGGAACAAGGCCCAATTGTCCAGAAGCATGAAGCCATTCTTCCTGCACAAACTCCTTCCCACGTATTTAGCTGCATTATCTTCCTATTTCTGGCCTTACTAGATTGCAACCATGGAGGTCCTGTCCTTCAATTTTGCACCTAACTACCTAAACGGCCGCAGGGGTGCTTTACTCATTCTGTCGCTTCCCTTTCCCCCTGCTAACAGTCACCCAGCTACTTGCCTCCTGACATTTCGGGGTAAATATCTCCCTGTAATTCCTGTTTACTTCTGCCTGTGCCTCCCGAATAATCCGAAGTTCATCCATCTCCACGTCCAGTTCCGTAACTCGGTTTGTCAGGAGCTGCAGCTGGATGCACCTTTTGCAGGTGTGGTCATCAGGCACATTTGTGCTCGCCCGGATTTCCCACATAATGCTAACGGAGCACTCGACTGCCCTAACTGCTGCCTCCATTACCTAGCCCTAAACTAATTAGATTAATTGAAAAAGATTACCCGGTCTTACCTCACTGGGAGCAAACTCGTCCTCAGCATCTGCTCGCCGAAGCCTCTGGAGCCAAAGCCTTCCTACCCTGTCTCCCTCCACTACGTGCTCCGCTCCGTTAATCCGCTCGCTTTTTAAACTCTCCCGCTGCATCATGGGCTGTATTTCACGCGATTGCGCAGTCGTGCCCCGTTCAAATTGCCGAAGCAATCCTTTGGAGATATGATATGGTGGCCATTACAGAGACTAGGATGGCTCAGAGATAGGAATGGATACATCAAGTGCCGACCATTAGATGTTACAAAAAGGACAGGGAGGGGACAAAAGAGGTGTGGGCGTGACACTGTTGATGAGAGATAGTGACACAGCTGCTGGAAAGGTGGACGCCATGGAGGAGTTATCTACGGAGACTCTTAGGGTGAAGATTGGGAACAGGAAGGAGTCAATAACTTTACTGTGAGTTTTTTTTTAATATATAGGCCGCCCAATAGTAGCCAGAATATGGAGGAGCAGGTAGGGGACCAAATCCTGGATAACAGAGTAGACGCGATGGGAGATACTAATTTCCCAAATATTCACTAATAAACGCCGACTTCTGCTCCTTTGTCTTAAGGTCTTATGGATGCAAAACTGAGCTGAGAAGTGGCAGATTGTGTTCAACCCGGGTAAGTGGGAGGTGGTTCATTTGGGTAGGTTTAATATATTGGCAGAATATATTACTAAAGGTAAACGTTGCAGTGTGGACGATCAGAGGGATCATGGAGTCCGAGTCCATCAGACACTCAGTGCTGCTGCGCAGTTTGGCTCTGTGTTTAAGAATCGATGCACTGGCAATCAGCAACCGTGGAATTGAGTTCAACAAGGAGAGGTAATGTTATAGCCCTATAGCAAACCGGTCTGACACCCCTTTTGGAGAACTGTGCTCAGTTCTGGTCACCTGACAAACAGGGATGATGTTGAACCTATAGGAATGGAACAGAGGAGATGTATAAGGATTTTGCCTGTATTGCGGTGCATGCCTTCCAGTAATAGTTTGAGTGAACTCGGAGATCTGTCCTTGCAGCAGCGAAGGATGTGAGGTGACCTGATAGAGGTGTATAAATGATGAGAGGCATTGATCGTGTGGATTGTCAGAGTCTTTTACCCAGTGCTTCGATGGCGAACCGGAGAGGGAACAGTTTTAAGGTGCTTGCAGTAGGTACAGAGGGGATTATAGGAGTAGTTTATTTTTTTACGTAGACTGGTAAGGTCATGGAATGTGCTACATCCGACTCACCTCTGCAGATGTCTCCCAACCCTCCATCTCCCAGGGCGTCCACCAACTGGGTTATTCTTGATGGACATGGCTAAGTATATTACATATACCAACACAGAAAAATAGGTCCTGCACAATCCAATCAGTCGGTCATCTCTCCCTGGGTCTCTCAACAGTACTCTCGATAGAATTGGCCCTGTTTTACCGAATTGGACTGAAAAAGAATCTATCCCGGGGTCAAACAGAAATAAAGACACAGACATCTGTCTACGGGTAACCCTTGAATAGGTGATCACTTTGCCTTACGACTCTGCCAATATCACTTAAATTTATACAGTGTATTTTGGGCACGAGCCCACAGCCAAATATAGTCAGTGAGAGATTTCAAGAAGCACTTGTTCGGTATCAGCCAATCTACGAATTCTACCGGGAGGTGCACACAATTTGAACTGCTCGTCTGCCATAAAAAATAAATCCTTGGCTTCCACGGCCGCCTGTTGCAAAGAAATCAACAGATTCACCACTCTCTGTCTAAAGTAAATTCTCCTCTTCTCCGTTCTGAAAGGACGCGTCGCTCTTCTCAGTCTTTGTCTTCTGGTCTTCGACTCCCCCACCATAGAAACTACCCTCTCCACACCACCACGATCAAGGCATTTGAATACTCAAAATATTTCAATAGGGTTACCCTTCGAAATTCAAGTGCGTACAGGCCTAGAGATATCAAGCACTTCTCATATGAGGCCCTTCAATCTTGCAATCATTTTTGTGAACCTCGTTTGAACCCTCTCCACTTTGATCAACATCTTTCTAAGATAAGAGGCCCAAAACTGTTCACAATTCTACACGTGAGGCCTCACCAGTGCTGTATAAAGACTCATCATCACGCCTCTCCTTTTCGAATGCTAACATGCATTTGCCCTCCTCACCACAGACTCAACTTGAGAAGGTTACATCATCGGCACAACATTGTGGGCTGAGGGGCCCGGAATGTGCTGTAGGTTTCTATGTTCAACCTGCAAATTAACCTTTGGGGAATCCCGCACAAGGACTTTACATTCCCCTTGAATCACCGATTTTTGTGTTTTCTCCCCATTTAGAAAATAGTCAACCCTTTCATTTTCTCCCAAAGTACATGACCATACATCTTTCAACACAGCAGTACATCTGACATTTCTTTGCCTTGTCTAAGCCCTTCTGTAGCCTGTCTACTTCCTCAAATCTACCTGCCCCTCCACATCCACATAGCGTCTGCAAACTGTGGAGCCACGTTGATGGAGCTGCATGCATGGACCGTAAGATTCCTCTGCTCATCGACACGGTCTTTTCTTTAAGAGTGGGCTATATCATTCTATTTGTCCGGGTTGAACTCATCTGCCATTTCTCCAACCATATCTGCAAGGGATTTCAGCAGAGCTGCAATTGCTTTCCTTTCTAGGAAAAAAATGAGGAAGGTGCAGGACATGTGTATTCCAAAAATGAAGAAGTTCTTAGTACTCAGACAGTATTCAAGTTTGGCCGAAAAGGGAACTCAAAAGTCTTGTAAAAGCTAAAGAAAGGCTTACAAGAAAATAAAAATTAGTGGAAATGCAATCATCGGTTCGGCTCGCGTCTTCATCCGGGTGATGGTAGTCCCCGGCCCCAGAAACATACAAAATCTCGTTTGTGAGGAAGCTTTACGATGTTTACAAACAGTACACAGCATGAGAGTAAACGATTGATCGTTAAATTTGTATTTTGACAATATGGCTAGTAAAGTAACATAAAAAAAGAAAGGGGCACTTTCTTATGAAACAGTCTAATATTACAAACGGTGGAGCTCACAGTGTCATCCATTTGTTCCCGTCGACCTCTCCTGAGCGTAGGTGACCCTCGGATCCACTCTCCTCAGACCACTCCGTCCAGCTGTCACAGAAACATAAAAACACAGAATGCCTAGATCACAATACAGGCCCTTCGGCCGACAAACTGTGAGAACATGTCCGTACCTCCGAATCATCCAGCCCTTTTACAGAATGGACTTCTAAATTACCTGGGTTTGCCAATAGCTCTCTATTTTCCTGAGCTCCATGTACCTGTCCAGGAGACTGTTAAAAGTTGCTGTCGTATCAGGCTCCATCACCGTGTCCAGCAGAGCATTATGCGTACTCACACTCTCCCCGAACCAAAATAAAAATACCCCTGACGTCCCCTCTGTAGGTACTTCTAAGTAGCTTAAAACTGTACCCTCTCTTGCTATCCAATTCATTCCTGGGATAAAAAGGCTTCTGACTATCTACGATCAATGTCTCTCATCTCATACACCTCTATCAGTTAATCTGTCATTCTCCGTCACTCCAAAGAAATATAGCCGAGTTTACTTAACCTATTCTCATAAGACAGGCTCTCCAATCCAGGCAACATCCTTGTAAATCTTCTCTTCATCCTTTCTATCGTTTCTACATCCTTCCTCTAGTGAGGTGAATAGAACTGAGCATCGTATTCCAAGTGGGGTCTTATCATTTGTAATATTTCCTCTCTGCTACTAAACTCAGCTTCACGATTGATCAAGGCCAATACACCGTATGCTTTCTTAAGCACAACCTGCGCAGCAGTGTTGAGTGTCCTATGGACTCGAAATGCAAGATGTCTCTGAGCCACCAAACTGCCGAGAATATTTCCATCATATTTGACCTACAAAAAAGGACAACCTCACACATGTCTGGGTTGAACACTATCTGACACTTCTCAGCCCAGTTTTGCGTCACGCTGTAAGCTCGGACAGTCCTCATTATTGGGGGTATCTCAACAACCCCAACAATGTGTAATACGCAAATTTACTAACCCACACCTCCACATCTTCATCCAGGCAATTTATAAAATCACGAAGAGAAGGGCTCCCAGAACAGGTTCCTGAGGAACTCTACTGTTCACCGACCTCCATGAGGAATACGACCCGTCTCCACCTCTGCTTGTCTTCTGTGGACAAGCCAGTTCTACATCCAAAAAACAAAGTCCCTTTGGGTCCCATGCACCCTTACTTTCTCAATAAGACCTCCACGGGTACATTATGAAATTCTCGTTGGAATCACTATAAACTAGATCTACAGCTCTACCTTCATCAATATGTTCAGTGACACCCTCAAAAACATTCAATCCGACTCATTGGTCTACAATTTCCTGGGCTTTCTCTACTCCGTTTTGTGAATAAAGGACAACAACCCCAACCTTCCAATCCTCCGGAACCTCACCCGTCCCCATTGATGATTCAACCATCATCACCAGAGGCTCAGGTATCTCCTCGTTCGGCTCGCCCAGTTGCCTGGCCCACCTTTCCTGGCGACTTTTGCAACTTGATGCTTTCTAACATCTACAGCATTTCGGATTTGTTAACATGTACATGCTCAAGGATTTTAGTCCGCTTTACGTCACCCTCACAATGGCCAGAATCCTTGACGCTGGTGCATTCTGAAGCAAAGTATTCATTATGTACCTCTGCTGTCTCCCGAGCTTCCATACACAGTTTTCCACTGTCACACTTAATTCGTCCTATTCTCTCACATCTTATGCACTTGTTTTTCACAGATGTATACAGTTCGCTGCGGTGCACCTGAATCCTAACCTCCAAAGTCTTCTCATGGCCACTTCCGGCTCTCCTAATTTCTTTCTGAAGCTCCTTCCTGCTAGTGTTTAAATCTTCCAAATCTCTGTCATCAACTAGTCTTTTTTTTAAATTTGGTAAGACCTTCTTTTCTTCTTGGCTTCATTTCCAACAGGCTTTGTTGACGACGGTTCCTGTAGCCTATGATCCTTTCCCTTTCTCATTGGAACAAACCTATGCATAACGACACGCATATATCCCGTGGAAATTTGCCACAACTCTTCCTTACATTTCTGAGAACACCTGATCTCAAATTATGCTTCCAGCTTCCTGCCTTAACCTCATAATTCTCCTTACTTCAACTAAATGCTTTACTAACTTATTTGTTCCCAACCCTCTCCAATGTTACGATAAAGGAGCTAGTGTGTGATCATTATCCTCTTTGGAGTTATAATGTGGTGGCCATTTCAGAGACTTGGATAGCTCGGGTATAGGAATGGTTACTTCAAGTGCCGAATTTTAGGTATTTCAGAAAAGACGGGGAGGGAGCCAAAACACGTGAGGTCCTGGCACTGCTGATCAGAGACAGTGACACAGCTGCAGAAAATGTGGTCCCCCCAATTATAGCAGGGATATCGAGTTGCAGATAGGGGAACAGATCCTGGCAAGATGAAATAATGACTCAGTAATGATTCAGTAGTCGCGATGGGAGAATTTAATTACTCAAATATAGATTGGCATGTCCCTAGAGCAAGGGGTTTAAATCTGGTGGAGTTTTATAGGTGTTTCTCAGGAAGGTTTCTTGGCACAATATGTAGATAAGCCTACAAGAGGAGAGGCTGTCCTTGATTTGGTATTGGGAAATCAACCTGCTCAGGTGTCCGATCTTTCAGTGGGAGACCATTTTGGAGATAGTGACTATAATTCTATTTCCTTTACAATAGCATTAGAGCCAGACAGGAACAGACAATCAGAAAAGTGTTTAATTGTAGTAAGGACAATTATGAGACTATCTGGCAGGAACATGGAAGCTTAATTTGGTAACATATGTTCTCAGGGAAAAGTATGGAAGACATTTGGCAAATGTACATTCGATGATTTTTGAGGAGACAGGAAAGTTATGGTGGGGTACAGCCAACAGCCAAATATACTCAGTGAGCGATTGCAAAAAGCACTTGTTAGATATCAGACAGTCTACGAATGCTTCCGGTCGGTGCACAAAAGCAGAACTGCACATCTGTTGTTAGTTCCTGCATTACCACGGCAATGTCGGAGAAAAGTTAATATTACCTCATTCTTGGAATGAAAGTTTGCTAACTTTTGTTAGCTCGCACAAGCAGAGCAGCGTCTTCAGATACTCAAGCTTAGCAACAACATTTAGTATTTTCCACAATAAAACAAAAGAAACATATCATAGGAACGTAAGATGTAGGAGCAGAATTAAACCATTTGGGTCATCGAGTCTGCTCCACCATTTCATTGTGGCTGAAACTTAGAACCATAGAACCTTAGAACATTACAACACAGAAACAGGCCTTTTGGCCCTTCTTGACTTTGCCGAACCTTTTATCTGCCTAGTCCCACCGTCCTGCACCTGGCCCGTATCCCGCCATACACCTCTCACCCATGTACCTGTCCAAGTTTTCAATGTTAAAAGTGAGCCCGCATTTACCACATCATCTGTCCGCTCTTTTCACATTCTCACGTGAAGCCCCCCCCCCACAATGTTCCGTTTAAACTTTTCCACCTTCACCCTTAGCACATGAACTCTGTTTTTTTTTCTCCCCTAGCCTCAGTGGAAAAAAGCTGCTTGCATTCACTCTCTCGATACCCATCATAATTTTATACACCTCTGTCAAATCACCCCTCATTCCCCTACGCTCCAGGGAATAAAGTCATAACCTATTCAACCTTACTCTGTAACTTAGTTTCTCAAATCACAGTAACATCCTTTTAAAACTTCTCTGCACTTTTTCCAAACTTATTAATATCCTTCCTGTAATTAGGTGACCAAAACTGCACACATTACTGCAAATTTGAACTCACCAATGCCTTAGACGACCTCATCATGACATCCCAGCTCTTATACTCAAAACTTTGATTTATAAAGGCCGATCTGTATCCCCAGATCCCTCTATTCTACAGCACTCCTCAGTGCCGTACATTTACCTTGTATGTTCCACCTTGATTTTCCCATCCAAAATGTAACGCCTCACACTTGTCTGTATTAAACTCCATCTGGCATTTTCCAGTCCGTTTCTCCAGCTAGTCCAAATCCCATTGCAAGCTTTGAAAACCTACTTCACTGTCCACTACACCTCCAATCTTTGTATCATCAGCAAATTTGCTGATCCAATTTACCTCATTATCACCCAGATCAATGATACAGATGACAAATAACAATGGACCTAGCACTGATCCCTGTGGCACACCACTAATCACAGGCCTCCACTCAGAGTAGCAATCCTCCACTCCCACACTCTGGCTTCTCCCATTGAGCAATGTCGAATCAAATTTACTACTTTACCATCTATACCTAGCAAATGAATCTTCTTAACTAACCTCCCAAGTGGGACATTGTCAAATGCCTTACTGAAGTCCATCTCTACGGGACATTCTCTCGCACTCTCATTCCCTCTCCACGGCTCCTCTCCCAACCCCAGCTCTCGCTTCCTCTCTTTTTCAGCTGTTCAGCTTGTGTTTTTTGGTTTCGGTCTGACTCAATTTTCAAAACGGGCTTACTCTGACAACGGTTACTTCTCCTTCCTGAGCTCAGACGCGCAGAGCATCCTCCACAGCATGGACAACACCGAGACTTACATGAATATGAAACGCACAATTACTGGATCAGAGGCACCTTCCCAAGGTGAGTGGGGCAGAAAGACGAAGGGAGGGAGTTTCAATTTGAGTCTGACTCCGAGAGCGTGTGTTGGATAGTGTAGATGGAAACCCCCTCTGCGTTTGACCCCGGGAGTTCGTGATGGCACAGAGGAGGGAGCGTCTCTCTGTGTCTGATCCCAGGACTTGTGAGACGCTGCACAGGGAGATTCACTCTGTATTTGACCCCGGAAAAGTGTGATGGGCCGGTGTGGAGCTAGTTTCACGCAGTGTCTGATCCTGGGACGATGGTGAGGGAGCCTCAGCCAATTTCGGAACCTGATGTATCGTACGTGGGGTCGAAAGTCAAGACCCTCTCTGTGCCCCAGGTCCGTAGAGATGGAAGTCAGTTTCATCTCTGTTGCCTTGACTGGGTTCATGTAATTTGTCCATTCCTGTCGAGAAACCTCAGGGCAAACTGACAGCTGACACGAATGATTCGCTGTTTGAGAATATGTCAGAGGGAACGCGCAGGGGAGGCGACTAGGAGGGAGCAATGTGGGATGGCAGGTGAATCAGGAGCACCGTGGGAAGGGTGGTGTATAGAGCGGGCAATGAGAGATGCGGTGATGAGGGAACCCCCTAAAATATATTTCTGATCCTGTCGTATTTTCCATCTCCGCCCCCCACGCACTCTGCACAAACCGTACCTCTTCCCCCCACTCTCTCCCTTTCTCTCTCACACTCATTCTTCTGTTTCCCCTCTCTACTCTATCCCTCTTTTCCCATCTCATCCACACTCCGCTCTCTTGTCCCATCTTTCCCACGTCCCTCATCAACCCTCTCTTTACCCTCTAACTATTTTCCCCACACTGCTGTCTCTCATTCGCTCCTCTCTAACGCCCCCTCCCCTCTCTATCCCTCCTGGAACCTCTCTCTCTCTTCCGTACCCCCTCTCTCCTTGCCCTGTCTTTCACGCTCTGTCCCATTATTTTCTCTCTTCCACTCTCGCTCTCTCTTTCACTGCTCTGTTGCCTCCCTCTCGCGTGATTATTCTGTCCGCTCTCTAACAATCTCCCAGCAACTCTATACCCCTTTTTACCCATTAACTCTTCCCTCTCTCATTGCTCACTTTCTTAATCCTCTCTTCTCTGTCACCCTTCCCCGGACTCCCACTCTGGCTCTCTCTCTGCACTCTTTCCCTCACTCTCTCGCTCCTTTTGACTCTTCCTCTCTCCCCCAACATTTCTCCATCCTGTACCTTCTACTCTCTCACCCCTCTGCCTCGCCTGTCAATCCTACTCTCCGCACTGACTACCTCACTCCCCTCACTTCACTTTACCCCTCTCTCCCCTATTTCTCCTTGTTCACTTTCCCCAATTCTGCTACTTTTTCCCACCCATCCCCACATCCCCACATCTCAGTCACTCTCAACAACTCAATCGAACTCAATCGAACAATTGTTGTTGTACTCCCTGTCTCGCTTCCCTCTCTTGCCTCCCTTCATCCCTTTCGCTGTCCCCAACCCTCTCCCCCCACCGTCTCTGTACTCTCTTCCCTTCCCTCTACACCTCACAGTCCCCGATTCTCTATCGCGCTATCTCACACTTGTCTATCTCTCTCTCGCAGACGATCTGACCTCCACCTACACCGAGCTGAACATTCGGAAAGTCGAACGCCTCACCAATACACAAGCAGGTCAGTGATGCAACAAAGACGTCATTTTGGAGGACTTACATGTCATAATCCCAAATGCCCAGGTGTGTAATGCATTCGTCTCTACCAATTGCCTGGCAGCTCGTTCCACAGACTGACCACCATCTGGGTAACAAACCGTTGTGAATCGGCTCACCTGTTGAATCTATTGCCCCTCTCTCCTTATACGTGTGCGCTCTGCTCGTCGATTGTCCAAGTCTAGGGGATACCATTGCGCCCATTCACTCTGTCTGTGCTCCTCGTGACTTTATATACCCTTGAAAGGTCATCCCTGCGCTTCAAGGAATAAAGTCAGAATCAACCCAACCTCTTTCCCTGACTGGGTCCCTGGAATCTCGGCAACGTCATCTTGAATCTCCCCGTGCACACATTTCCAGTTCGATGGCATCTTTCTGGGAACAGGACGACCAACCCTAAACACCATACTCCAAGTACGGCCTCATCGACGTCCCGTACAACTGCAACATGACCGCGTTACTCCTGTACGCAAAAGACAATAGACAATAGGTGCAGGAGAAAACCATTCAGCCCTTCGAGCCAGCATCGCCATTCATAGTGATCTTGGCTGATTATCCACAATCAGTACCCCGTTCCAGCCTTCACCCCATAACCCTTGATTCCGCTGTCTTTAAAAGCTTTATTCAACTCTTTCTTGAAAGCATGCAGAGAAATGGCCTCCACTGCCTTCTGGGGCAGAGCATTCCACATATCCACAACTCTCTGGGTGAAGATGCTTTTCCTCAACTCAGTTCTAAATAACCTACCTCTTAGTCTTAAACTGTGACCTCTGGTTCTGGACTCCACCAACATCGGGAGCATGTTTACTGCCTCTAGCGTGTCCAGTCCCTTCATAATCTTATTTCTTTTAATCAAATCCACTCTCATCCTTCTAAATTCCAGTGTGTACAAGTCCAGTTGCTCCAATCTTTCAACATATGACATTTCTGCCATCCCCGGAATTAACCTCGTGAAACTACGCTGCACTCCCTCAATAGCAAGAATATACTTCCTCCAATTTGGACACCAAAACTAAACACAATACTCCTGGTGTGGTCTCACCAGGGCCCTGGACCACTGCAGAAGGCCCTCTTTGTTCCTATACTCAACTACACTTGTAATGAAGGTCAACATGCCATTAGCATTCTTCACTGCCTGCTGAAACTGCAGGCTTGCGCTCAGTGACTGATGTACAAGAACACATAGATCTCGTTCTATTTCCCCTATTCCTAATTTGACACCATTCAGATAGTAACCTGACTTCCTGTTCTTGCCGACAAAGTGGATGAACTCACATTTATCTACATTAAACTGCATCTGCCATGAATCTGCCCACTCACCCAACCTGTCTAAGACACCCTGCATTCTCCTAACATCCTCCTCATATTTCACACTGCTACCCAGCTTAGAGTCATCTGCAAATTTTTTAATGTTACTTTTAATCCCTTCATCTAAATTACTAATGTATATTGTAAATAGGTGCGATTCCAGCACCGAGCCTTGCGGTACCCCACGAGTCACTGCCTGCCATTCCGAAAAGGTCCCGTTAATCCCTACGTTTTTCTTCCTGTCTCCAAATCAATTTTATATCCATGTTAGTACCATGCTCCCAATACCATGTGCTCTAATTTTGCTCACTATTCCCCTAAGTGGGAACTCATCAATGGTTTTCTTAAAGCCCAGGTGCACTAAGTCCACTGGCTCTCCTTGTCCATCTTCATAGTTACATCCTCAACAAATTCCAGAAATTAATCAAGCATGATTTCCCCTTCGTAACTCCATGATGACTCGAACCAATCCTGTTACTGCTATCCAAATGTGCCGCTATATCATCTTTTATCATTGACTCCAGCACTTCCCCACCACTGATATCAGGCTAATTTCTTGTTTTCTCTCTCCCTCCTTTCTTAAAAAGTGGAATAACAATAGCTATCCTCCAATCCTCAGGATCTGATTCTGAATTATAGAACATTGGAAAATGATTACCAATTCGACCACGATTTCTAGAGCTACCTCTTTATGTACCCTGACATGCAGACCTTCAGGCCGTCGGGATTTATCAGGCTTCAGTCCCATCAGTCCAACTAACACCATTTTCTGCCTAATGTGGATTTCCATTAGTTACTCAGTTGCCCTAGGTCTTCTGACCACTATTACATCTGGGATATTGTCTGTGTCTTCCCTAGTTAAGACAGATCCACATAACTTGTTCATCTCGTCTTATTCCCCATAATAAATTCACCCGTTTCTGCCTTCAAGGGCCCAACATTTGTCTTAAATATCTTTCATCTTCATATACCTAAAGAAGCTTTTACTATCCTCCCCGATATTCTTGGCTAGCTTACCTTCCTACCTCATCTTTTCTCCCTGTATTGCCTTTTTAGTGATCTTTTGTTGCTACTTAAAAAGTTTCCCAATCCTCTGGCTTTCCGTTCATTTTTGTTATGTTATTTTTATACTGTCATTTACTTCCCTTGTCAGCCACCGACGCCCCCTATTCCCCTCAGTATCTTTCTTCCTCTTTGGAATGAACTGAACCTGCACCTTCTGTATTATTGCCAGATATACCTGTCATTGTTGTTCCACTGTCACCCCTGCGAGGGTATCAGTCAACTTTGGCTAGTTCCTCCCTCATGGGTCCATAATCCCCTTTGTTTACCTGTAATACTGACACCTCCGATTTTCCCTACTCCCTCTCAAACTGTAGAATAAAACTTATCATATTATGGTAACTACCTCGGAATGGATCCTTTACCTCGAGTTCCCTTATCAAATCCGGTTCATTACCCAACACTAGATCCACAATTGTCTTCTACTGGGTCGGCTCCAGTACAAGCTGCTCTAAGGATCCAAATCGGAGTCACTCCACAAACTCCCTTTCCTGCGGTCCAGTACCAACCTCATTTTCCCAGTCTACCTGCATGTTGCATTAGCTTTGCGACATGCTAATTTTAGGTCTTGATTCAACTTGCCCCCTGCATCCAGGCTAATATTTGGGGGCCTGCATATGACTCATATTACGGTATTTTTGCCCTTACAATTTTTCAGTTCGATCCATACTGACTCTACACTCCTGATTCTATGTCACCCATCGCAAGGGACTGAATTTCATTCCTCACCGGCAAAGTCACCCCACCCCCTCTGCCCAACTGTCTGTCCTTTCCATAGGACGTATACGCTTGAAAAATCATTTCCCAGTCCTGGTCCTCTTGCTGCCATGTCTCTGTTATTCCTATAACATCATACTTGCCAATATCCAACTGAGCTCAGGCTCATTTACTTTATTTCTTATACTTCGTGCATTCATATATAATACGTTTCAACAATCACTTCCCTCACTTCACACATTGATCCCTATTGCACTTGGCCATACGCTCCGAATCCTTCCTGAGCTTTCTGCCCCTTTAATTGGGCTGTCTTTCTTAAGTTTTCTATTTCTCTTTTTTCCTTTAACTGTCATTTTGTTTCCAGTTTTCCCCTCTCCTCCCCCACTTACTAGTTTAAAAACACCGGTGTTGCAGTTGCAAACCTGCCTGCCAGAATGATGGTCCTCCGCCTCTTAATGTGCAACCCGTCCCTTTCGTTCTTCTCCATCCACACTGCCAGTTGAATTCCTCTCCTCATTCTGTCTCACAATTTCCCGCGCAGCGCTTTCATCCCTCACCTTATTTCCCCTCTCCATCCATCCATCTGCTGCTCAGTCTCCACATGTTACTCTACCCTAGTTCCTGTTCTTCCTCAACTTTTCTCCCTGACTCACAATCCGCCCCACCATTCTCGACCTGTCCCTTGCCTTTCTCTTTCTCTCTCTCTCTCAAATTCTCTTCCATTCTGTTCCAGATGGTCTGGACCCCACCTACTCTCAGCTGAACTTTCGCCTAAATGAACTTCCGATCGCTCAGGATGAAGATCATCATATTGCGTCAAGACCAGGAGAAATGCCAGTGACTGCTCAAGCAGGTCAGAGTTTACATTGATGACGCCATTCTGAAGGGATCATCTGCTCTTCGCACACGTGTACAAGTGCTAATTCATCTGCATCGACCATTTCTCTGGCTGTTCCTTCTACAGACGGAGTACCGTCTGCTTAAAAAATAATGTCACTCTGGTCTGCAGTTAAACCTCTTTCTGCTATTCTTATCAGACATGCTCCACAATCCATCTGTCTCTCTCTCTCTCTCTCTCTCTCTCTCTCTCTCTCTCTCTCTCTCTCTCTCTCTCTCTCTCTCTCTCTCTCTCTCTCTCTCTCTCTCTCTCTCTCTCTCTCTCTCTCTCTCTCTCTCTCTCTCTCTCTCTCACTTTCTCTCATCTTTCTACGCCCATGGAATTTCTCTCGGCGGTTATTTCCCTCCTAACTGGGATGAGAATTGCAGATAAAAACACAAAATGCTGGCAAAACTCAGCAGGCCAGACAGCATCTATGGGAGGAGGGAGTGACGACGTTTCGGGCTGAAACCCTTCATCTGGAGTGAGGTAACATAGGATGGTCGAGGAGGGATAAGCAGTGTTGGGAGGGATGAAGTGGAGAGCTGGGAAGTAGGCTGGAGGGAAATTGGGTAGGGGAAGCTGGAGAATTATAGAATTAAAAGAGAAAGAAAGGTAGGGCTGGGGGGGAGATTACAGTGAGGGGGAAAACAAGAGATAAAGAGAAGCAGACTAAAATTATAGATAGGGACGTGGTAAGGGGGGGGGGGGTGGGGTTCAGACCTCCCGTCCCTATTCATAACGCAAAGACCATCGGTAGAGTCTCAGCAATCTCTTCCTTCGACTTCCATTGTAGCTTCCTTTACATTTCGTACGTTCCAGGCGACCTATCCAACCTATGCTTTCCACAAGGTCCAGCACATCCTCGCACATCCTCTTTCTGAATATCTACATCCTGAAGCTTTTCAGTCTGCTGCAAGTCAACACTGCAGTCACTACGATACTGAAGTAAATTATTCATTAGTAGCTCATATTGCCATTAAATATTGATTGTGACCTTATGGTCGTATTGTCTCTCCACATTTGCGCAAGCACGAGATTCGAAAGCGAAGGTCGGAAATGTACTGTTCCGTGTGATCTGCCTACTCTGCCTAGTTATAGGCGTCTTCCTCGTGACAGTGGCCGGTCTCTCGATCCATGGTGAGTGGAACGGGCTCCGGATGGGTCAGACCGTAAATAAAGAGAGTGGAATAATTTGTTATTGTAAAACACAACAACGACACCAAAATCCACCCCCAACTTTCAGTTCGCCAATTAAAAACTCCTCACCGTAGGGAAGAGGGATGAGGTCCTGAATTGTGAGTTCCCCGAACTAGGCAGAAGGGTGAAGAACAGGACATCAAGGTCTTCTTGTCTTCACTCTATCTATATCCATCATCATTTTATACACTTCTATCAAATATCCCCTCATTCTTCTACGCTCCAGGGAAAAAAACTCCTAATCTGAACAATGTAAGCATATTACAATTATAGCGCGGAAACCGGCAACCTCAGTCCTTCCAGTCCGTGCCGACGCTTATTCTCACCTAGTCCCACCGACCATAACCCTCTATTCCTTCCCTGTCCATATACCTCTGCAACTTTACCTTAAATGACAATAACGAACTTGCCTCTACCATTTCTACTGGAAGCTTGTTTCACACAGCCGCCACATTCTGAGTAGTGAAGTTCCCCCTGTTGCTTCCCCTAAGCTTTTGCCCCCTAACTCTCACTCACTTTTGTCCTCTTGTATGAATCTCCTCTACTCTCAAAGGAAAAAGCCTATCCACGTCAACTCTATCTATCCCCCTCATAAATTTAGATGCCTCTTCTCAAGTCCACCGTCAACCTTCTAAGCTCCAAAAAGTAAAGACAAAACTTGGTCAAACTTTCTCTGTAAGTTAGGTGTTGAAACACAGGTAACCTTCTAGTAAATCTTCTCTGTACTCTATTTGTTAACATCTTTCCGACAATTCGTTGACTGGAACTGTACACAATACTCCAAATATGGCCTTAACAATTTCTTGTACAATTTTAACCATATATCGCAACTCCTATACACAATGCTCTGATATATAAAATAAGGCATACCAAAAGCTTTCTTCACCACCCTGTCCACGTGAGATTCCATCTTCAGGGAAAAATGCATCATTATTCCTAGATCATTCTGTTCTACTGCATTCTTCAATGGACTACCATTTCCCAGGTATGTCCTATTTTGATTAGTCCTACCAAAATGCAGCACCTCACACTTATCAGCATTAAACTCCATCTGCCATCGTTCAGCCCACTCTTCAAACTGGCCTAAATCTCTCTGCAAGCTTTGAAAAACTACTTCACTATCCACATCGCCACCTATGTTAAAATCATCTACATACTTACGATCCAATTTACCACCCCATCATCCAGATCATTTATGTATATGACATATAAAATTGGACCCAGTACAGATCCCTGAGGCACAGCACTAGTCACCGGCCTCCAACCTGACAAACAGTTATCCACTACTACTCTCTGGCATCTCCCTTCCAGCCACTGTTGAATACATTTACTACTTCAATATTAATAGCTAACGACTGAACCTTCCAAGCTAACCATCCGTGTGGAAACTTGTCAAATCTATTCAACCTGCTTTGTAACTCAATTTCTCAAGTCCCGGCAACATCTATGTAAACCGTCGCAGCATTCGTACCTTATTAATATATTTCCTGCAATTTGGTAACTTAAACGGCACGCAATATTCAAAATTTGGCCTCACCAATGCCAATGCCTTATACAACCTCACCATAACGTTCCAATTCTTGATGTCAGTACTTTGATATATAAATGCCAATGTACCAATAGCTCTCTTTACTACCCTCTCTACCTCTGAGGGCACTTTTAGTAAATTTTGTATCTGTATTTCGAGAGCCCTCTTGTCTCCTGCTCTCCTCAGTGCCCTACCATTTACGTTGTATGTTCGACCTAGGTTTCTCATTCCAAAGTGCAATACCTCACACGTGTCTCTATTAAACTCCATCTGCCATTTTTCAGCCTATTTTACCAGCTGGTACAAATCCCTCTGCAAGGTTTGAAAATCTTCCTCACTGTCAACTACACCTCCAATCTCTTTATCATCAGCAAATTTGCTGATCCAATTTACCACATTGCATTCCAGATCATTGATATAGATGACAAATATAAAATGGACCCAGCACTGATCCCTGTGTCACACCACTAGTCACAGGACATTTAGTCGATGTTTTGGGATCTCTTGAAGGATGTTAGGGATACATTTGTTAAATTTGTTTGGGATAAATAATGGTAGGGTGAAGGAACCATAGGCAACAAGTGAGGTGGAAAATCTAGTCAGGTGGAAGGCAGCATATATGCGGTTTAGGAAGCAAGGGACAGATTGTTCTATTGCGGAACACAGGGTAGCAAGAAAGGCGCTTAAGATGGGGCTGAGGAGAGCCAGAAGGGTAGATGAGAAGGTCTTGGCAAGTAGGGTAGGGCATTCTTCCAGTTATGTGAAGAATAATAGGAAGACTGGAGTTAAGTTGGGAGCGATTAGAGATAAAGGTGGGAAGGATAGCTCATTTAATTCCGTTGTTTAAAAAAGGCTCTAAAAGTTAGCCAGGAAATTATAGGCCGGTAAGTTTGACATTGGTAGTAGGTAAGTTATTGTAAGGAATACTAAGAGATAGGATCTGCAAGTATTTCGATAGACATGGACTTATTCGAAACAATCAGCATGGCTTTGTGCGTGGTAGGTCATGTTTAACCAAACTATTAGAGTTTTTCGAGGACGTTACCAGGAAATGGATGAAGAGAAGACAGTGGATATTGTATTCATGAACTTCAGTAAGGCCGTTGACAAGGTCCGCATGGGAGGTTAGTTAGGAAGATTCGATCGCTAGGTATACATGGAGAGGTAGTGAATTAAATTAGATATTGGCTCAATGGAAGAAGCCAGAGCTTGGTAGTGGAGGATTGCTACTCTGAGTGGCGGCCTGTGACAAGTGGTGTGCCACAGGGATCTGTGCTGAGTCCATTGTTATTTGTCATCTATATCAATGATCTGGACGATAATGTGGGTAATTGGATCAGCACATTTGCTGATGATACACGGTGTGGAGGTGTAGTGGACAGTGAGAAAAGGTTTTCAAAGCTTACAGAGGGATTTGGACCAACTGGAGAAATGGGCAGCAAAATGGCAGATGGAGTTCAATGCGGACAAGTGAGAGATACTGCACTTCGGAAGGTCAAACCAAGGTAGAACATACAAGGTAAGTGGTAGGACACTGAGGAGTGCAGCAGAAGGATTTGGGAGTACAGGTACATAATTACCTCAAAGTAGCATCACAAGCAGATAGGTTTGTACAGGGATCATTTGGTACATTGGCCTTTAGAAATCAAAGTATTGAGTTTAAGAGTTGGAATGTAATGGTGAGGTTGTATAAGACATTGGCGAAACCGAATTTGGAGTGTTGTGTGCGGTTTTGGTCACCAAATTACAGGAGGGATATTAATAAGTTTGAAAGGGTGCAGAGAAGGTTAATAAAGATGTTGCCGGGACTTGAGAAACTGAGTTACAGAGAAAGTTCGAATAGGTTAGGACTTTATTCCCTGGAGCATAGAAGAATGAAGGGTGATTTGTTAGAGGTGTATAACATTATGATAGATATAGATAGAGTTAATGCCAGCAAGCTTTTTTCCTCTGAGGCCGGGCAGAAAAAAAATCATGGGTTAAGGGTGAAGGGGGAAATGTTTAAAGGTAACATTATGGCGGCTAATATTCCCTTTAAGCAGAGAGTGGTGGGAGTGTGGAATGAGCTGCCAGATTAATTGGTGAGTGCGGGATCACTTTTAAGGCTTAAGAAAAACCTGGACAGGTATATGGATGAGAGGCGTTTGGAGGGATTTGGCCCAGGTGCATGTCAGTAGGATTAGGCAGAAAAAAGGTTTGGCAGAGCCAAGAAAAGCTAAAAGGCCTGTTTTTGTGCTGTAATGTTCTATGGTTCTATGTGCCTGGATACTGCGGAAGAAAGCACGGTACTCACTGAATACTTATCTTCAGCTTTCACCAATGTGAGAGAACATGATGACGGTGAGGACAATATGAGGGACGTTGATATTCTGGAGCATGTTGGTAGTAGGGGAGAGGAGTTGTTGGAGTTCTTAAAATTCATTAGGACGGATAAGTCCCAAGACCCTGACAAAATATTCCACAGGCTGCTCCAAGAGGAGAGGGAAGAGATTGCTGAGCCTCTGTCAAAGATCTTTATATCCTCGTCCACCGGAATACAGCCTGGGGAATATTCTGCCAGGCACCGGGGACTTATCCGTCCTAATCTATTTTAACAACTTCAACACCTCCTCTCCCTTAATATTAACATGCTCTAGAACATCAACCTCACTCATTTTGTCCTCTCCGTCATTAAGTTCCCTCTCAGTGCTGAATACCGAAAAGAAGTATTCATTGGGGAGCTCGATCACTTCCAGAGCCTCCAGGCACATCTCCCCATTTTTATCTCTAATTGGTCCTATATTCAATTCTATCACCCTTTTGTTCTTCACATAACTGAATAATGCCTTGGGGATTTTCTTTGCCCTACTCGCCAAGGCCTTCTCATGCCCTCTTCTTGCTCTTCTCAGCCCCTTCTTAAGCTCCTTTCTTGCTATCCTATATTCCTCAACAGACCCATCTGATCGTTGATTCCTAAACCTCATGTATGCTTGCTTCTTCCAGCTGACTATTTCTTCCACCTCACTTGTCACAAACGGTTCCTTCACCTTACCATTCTTTGTCTTCCTTAGCAGGACAAATTTATCTCTAACATCCTGCAAGAGATCCCTAAACATCGACCACAAGTCCACAGTACATTTCTCTGCAAAAACATCATCCCAGTTTACACCCGAAAGTTCTAGCCTTAAAGACTCATAAGTTGCCCTTCCCCAATTATAAATGTTCCTGTCCTCTCTCATTCTATCCTTTACCATGATAACGCTAAAGGCCAGGGAACAGTGATCACTGTCCCCCAGATGCTCAGCCACTGACAGATCTGTGACCTGACCCGTTCGTTACCTAATACTAGATCTAGTATGGCATTCCCACTAGTCGGCCTGTCAACATACTGTGACAAGAATCCATGCTGGACACACTTAGTAAACTCTTCCCCATCTAAACACATTGAACTAATCAGTTGCCAATCAATATTAGGTAAGTTAGTCACCCATGATAACAACCCTCTTATTTTTGCACCTTCCCAATATCTGCCTCCCAATCTGATCCTCGGTATCTCTGCTGCTACCAGGGGGTCTATAGAATGCCCCAGTAGAGGACCTGCTCTCTTCCTGTTCCTGACATCTACCCAAACTGACTCAAAAGAGGATACTGCTACATTAACCACCCTTTCTGCAGCTGTAATAATATCCTTACCGGTAATAGATAGATAGATAGATAGATAGATAGATAGATAGATAGATAGATAGATAGATAGATAGATAGATAGATAGATAGATAGATAGATAGATAGATAGATAGATAGATAGATAGATAGATACTTTATTCATCTCCAAGGGGAAATTCAACATTTTCCCAGTTTCCCATACAATTATTGTAGCAAGACTAATTACATACAGTAGTTAACTCAGTATAAATATGATATGCATCTAAAATCACCCTCCCAAAAAGCATTAAAAATAGTTTTTAAAAAGTTCTGAAATAGTTTACAGAAGTGCATTGAGT